>NC_056746.1:158126264-158143764 GCF_019279795.1 Protopterus annectens | reverse complement strand
CCCTGCACAAAAGACCACAGTGAAGAACTTCTCAAAAGCCAACTTCACACTTCTTAAGACTGAAATGGTATCCTTCAAGGCCCCTGGGCTAGTGGAAACCACAACCCACACTGCTGAATCCTTTGCAAATGCCTTCTACGGGCACCTTCAAGAATGCATGGATCATGCAATCCCAAATAAAACCAAGACCCATTCCCCCAAAGGCAGGCGCCCGGTCTGGTGCACCCCAGCCATTAACAAACTCTACAACAGGAGGAGGAAGCTACTACATGACAGAGCAAAATCCCTAAAAGGGAAGGCATCTCTGATCAGTACTAGCAAAAACTACGATCACTCATAAAATCATCCAAGGCCAACTTTGAGAGAAAAATCGCAAAAGACACAAAAGACAATCACAAGGCCTTCTTTAGCTATGTTAGAAACCTGGGTGGAAACTCCCAGATATGCTCAGAGTTAGTCCAAAATGATACAAAATACACTGAACCCACTGACATTGCCAACATTCTGGCAGACAGGTTCAGTGCAAATTTCTCCCCAAAAAGAGAAATAAATATCCCCGCAGGGTGTAGCCTCCCTAATATCTCAGATGCCCAGGTGAGAGCCGCCCTCTCTAAAGCTAAAAACACAGCATCAATGGGACCGGACGGTGTCCCGGGCTGTGTGCTACATGAACGCCAAGAGGAACTAAACCCACACATAAGGCTGCTGTTTAATCTTAGCCTTACTACAGGATACGTACCCAAAGAGTGGCGTACGGCGACAGTGGTACCACTTCACAAAGGCGATGCTTCTACAGATCCTGGAAATTACCGCCCCATAAGCTTGACGAGCCTGGTCTGCAAAGCTATGGAGAGGATCATTATGGAACTCATAAACAAGGACATTGGGGATCTACAGACATTGGATCCTACCCAATTTGGCTTTGTCAAAGGCAGATCCTGCCTTTTGAACTTGATCGACTTTTTTGAAACAGTGACTAAGGCCATTGATGAGGGTAAGGCAGTTCACACAGCCTACCTTGACCTTGCAAAGGCCTTTGACACAATACCCCACTCGGGCATCATAGACAAACTCACCAGCTTAAATGTAAACCCATATGTCACAAGATGGGTTGCAAACTGGCTCAAGGACAGAACCCACAGGGTCCGAGTTGCTGGAGCTATGTCAGACTCTAAGCCAGTCACAAGCGGTGTCCCACAGGGCTCAGTCCTGGGACCCCTCTTGTTCGGCATTTATTTTTCCGAGGTACAGGCAAACATAGGAGGATTGTGGCTGACAAAGTTCGCAGATGACTGCAAACTGGGCCATAATTGATACTCCAGCGGACACAAACATCCTTCAGAGAGGCCTCATAGAAACGGATAATTGGTGCCAGAGCCATGGCCTTAAGCTGAATGCCAAAAAATGTATAGTCATACCTTTTGGGAAAAACAAGGTACCCACAAATTACCACATAGGTGGTAATCCATTAAGTACGGAAGAGGTAATCAGGGACCTTGGGACCCAGGTTGACAGTAACCTCTCATTTGACAGTCACATTGCCAAAGTGGTTAGGAAGACCTTCTATATTGCCCACCTTATCATGAAGGGTTTCACATCTAGATCAAGAGAGGTCATTGTGCCCCTGTACTCTTCTCTTATCAGGCCAATGATTGAGTACAATGCCCCATTTGGGATGTATCTTACCCGTCACCTGCAGCAGTTGGAAAGACCCCAAATGTTCCTCACCAAGAGGATAAAGGGTCTTAAACATATGTCATATGCTGCCCGACTGAAAAAGTCCAGCTCTATTCAGTCGCATACCGCCTACTCAGAGGTGATCTGTGCCTGACGACAAGGCCATATCCAATCCGAATTAATGGACATGCTCCACCTTAGTAAATCCAAATCCACCAGAGCCACGAGAGCAAGAGACTTAAACCTCAACACAGAAATAAATAGGACGTGCTGGAGGGACAGATTCATAACCCAGAGGCTCCCTACACTCTGGAACAGAATCCCAATCCATGTTAGGCAGAGCCCTCACTGACTCTATTCAAGAGAAATCTTGACGAGTGGATGGGAGATCGTAGGTTTACCCCGGGGGTCATCTCTGTGTCACTACTAGACAGAGGCACAGTAAACTAAACCCTAAAAGGGCGTAGTATTCTCATCCTAAGGGGTGGTGAAAGCCACACACACTCTGGCTAGGCTTATAAATGCCCTAGGGCAGATAGCCTAGTACGAACCTATGAACCTATGAACCTATGATACTACCTAAATCCATACATACATATATACACATACATGCACACACACACGTGCACACAGCTATAGATAGATACTACCTAAATCCATACATATATACACATACATGCACACACACACACACTCACACGTGCACACAGCTATAGATAGATAGATAGATACTATCTAAATCCATACATATATACACATACATGCACACACACACATGTGCACACAGCTATAGATAGATAGATACTATCTAAATCCATACATATATACACATACATGCACACACACACACGTGCACACAGCTATAGATAGATAGATACTTGCATAACTTTAATGCTCGAGTGTTTTTTATCACTCTAAATTGCAATTCATTTTTATATACTTGTTCAGAGACTTGCAGTATCTCACAGAATTCCCCTTACTCTGACGTATAGGAACCTTGCAAATTGTAGATAGAACTAGTAAGGGCAGGCATATAGGGTGGTCCCTTTTGCAAAGCATAAATATGGTCTGTTTTGATTTCGAGCCTTTACACAACCGTACACACAGACACACACACACACACACACACACACACACACACACACACACACACACACACACACACACACACACACACACACACACAAACACACACACACACATATCTGTATGTCCATACACACTCACACATACACACATTTATACGTTCGTATATACACACACACTCACACACACACACACACACACACACACACACACACACACACACACACACACACACTCACACACTCACACACTCACACACACACATATACACATATCTATATGTTTATATACACACACACTCATATACACATATCTGTATATAGCCCCAATTTTTATTCAAGTCAGATGAGCTTTATGTATGTTTAAACTCTGCACTTTAACAAGTATGTATGTAATTTCAGTTGCTGGTGTTATGGCATATATAACATTCCTTTGTCATACTGGTTAATCCAATATTGGGGTTACCAGTGTAGTGCACATATCTATATTACTCATGTTATTTATATGCTCTTCCCAGAGAATTTTAACTTATGTTGTATATTAATATGGATAAAGACAAGAAAACAATCTGGTATGCTTTAAAAGGAAACATGCTCATGGTGGATAAACCTAGGATCAAATTAACAACAGCTGTACTGCTTATGACAAAATAATATTTTACATAAAAAAATGCAATGAAATCTTGCCAGCATGTCTTAGTCTGACTGTATTGTATTCTTTCTGCTTTTTTATTTATTTTCATTGAACCTTGTCCATGGTGTTTTTTTTAATGATGTTTTAAAGGTAGCACCATAGTCTCACACCTCCATGGGTTGATGGTTTGATTCTGGTCGCTGATGTTATCTCTACAGTTTATGCATTTTCCCTGTCTCTGTATCAAAGTGTACTCTAGTCTCTACTTTCTTCTCACCTCCATATACATGCTACTCATAATAATTTACTTGTACAGGTCATTATGCCTAAGATACTGTAATAAAATTGGATCCAAATATTTGAATATGGATTTACAGCATTTCATTGAAATGTCAATAACTCAAACCTCATATAATCAAACTTAAAAGTTCAAAATGTAAAATATTGAAATAAAATATACATGTTTTTGAAGGGGACAAGCCCCCCTGCACTCCCACACCCACTGCTAATTAAATATACTCACTGAGCACATTATAATGGGGAAAGTGCAAATTCATTGATCCCTGATGTTCTGTAATCTCAGAAGAAAAGGGTCGTCAATTTAGTGAACAGCTAATCATACCTCTCAATTGTACAGATTTTTCGCAAAATATCCAGATTTTTGCCTCATATTTTTGGTCTGCTTTTCATAAAATTGTGTTTTTCTGGAAAATTAGTGGCAAATTATTAAAGACTGACTAGAAAATAATGACAGACAGTTGAGTTTCAGACTTCATACCCTTCAGAAAAAACACACTAATGTAAAACCTGTTATTCTATCAATTTTCTACGTTTGTAAGAGCGATATTTAAAAATTGTCCATATTTTTGGGCCTTTGACCCACTTTTACTTATGGCTTTGTCCAGATTTCTTGCTCTAAGTTTTGAGTTTGAGAGGTATGCTTTCAATCAGCTGTACCGGCTTTTATACATTTGAAAAAATACTGATAAAATGTATAGAATAGATACATGAATAATGATAGCATGACTTCATAGTGTCAGAATTACTGTTTAGATACTCCATGAAAAGCCTTGTATTCTGCTATAATTGCCCAATATATTTGTGCTCTAATATTCAAACAACAGCAACTGTGTCTATGGCTACCCAGTATATATTACTTGTTTCATAGGTTCATTTTTATTTACTTGGCTGTTTTTCCATAAGGATCTTTAGAAGCCTAGCCCTACAATCCCATGAATATTTTAAGCCCTTATACTTTAAGTATGAATAACCCAGAGCTGGGAGAAACATTTAGACTTTACACCAATCTATAAGGGGCAAGGGTGCTAAACCAAGGATTAATTTGTGGTTTCCCATCCATTTGTCCAGATTACATTTGAACAGTGTAAAGGAAGTACTTTGCTTTTTATGGAGAGGAAGATGATTCCAAAGAATTGCTATTCTCTGGGATACATATCTATCCCTCCATGTCCACGGTGGCTATTCTCTGGGATACATATCTATCCCTCCATGTCCGTGGTGGTGGTGCTGCGGTTGCATTGTCGCCTCACAGTAAGATGCTGTCCGGTTCAATTCTCAGCTAGAGCGTCTTCTGCGTGGAGACATGCGTGAATGGGCGTACCTTCGTTGAAGGTTGTGCATCAGGGCTGGTAACTCGGCACGTAAAAATCACCTACCAATCATTAGCGGACCGGAGTTCCGCTGTGGCGACCCCTAACCGGGAAAAGCCGAAAGACACAACAACAACACATATCTATCTCTCCAACATTTATGTTGTGGAAGAGACTAAGATCTCTTGAGCAGGTGTTTATGCCACCTCTGGACTTCCAGATGTGCAGTATTTATTTATTTATTATTTATTTATTATTGTTTGTTAATAACCAGGTTATTCCAGCTGGGCTTGTGGCCCATTTTCAGTTGAGACCCGAGGAGAAAAGCTCCGGTACATAGTATAAAATGCAGAAATTTGCAACATTACAATATAAAGTACAGAAATTTGCAAACTTACAAACATACAAAAAGCTCTGGTACTTAGTATGAAATGCAGCCATTTTTAACATTACAAAACATAAAAAAGTACAGAAATTTGCAAAAACTTACAAACTTGTAAAAGACTGGATTATAGAAGTTGACATATTACTGGTAGATGATGTGAGTTATATATGTCATAATTAGTCTGTACAGGAATAACAGTTTTACAATAGTATATACACTGTTTTGCAATGGAGAGGATGTCAGTTGGGAATATGAGTAAGATAGACCAGAGGCTTGCATGCAAAAAGTGTGAAGAGATGTACAGAGAAAGACCTATGATATTGTGTTAAGTTTGCAAAGGAAAGATGATTTAGGTATGGAGTTAGTGATGTGGGTGGTTTTTAGGTGGGAGCGTGCGAAGGACATTCCCATTTGGAGGCCAGATGGGAGAGAAGCATGGATTTGAAGTTGTTGTGGTTTGGTATTTTACGTAGTGGTGGGGGGAGAGTGTTCCACTGTTTGGCTATGGTGTGGGACAGTAATAGTTTGCCAGGTGGGTGTAGGGGTTTGTGTACATGTAGGAGGTTTTGGCCTTTCGATCTCAGGGTGTGGCTAGGTGTGTAGCGTGTTAGAGATTTGGCAAGAGAGGGGAATTCTGTTGGTTTGAAGATGAGTTTGTGGGCTGTCGTAAGTTGTATGCATTTTAGGTGGTTGTGAAGTTCTAGCCAGTTAAGGGTGTGTAGGGAGTGGCAGTGATGGGAAGAGTTCCTGGAGTTGGTAGAAAATTTGCAGATTTTGTTGTAACAAGATTTGAGTTTGGAGCGGAGGCCGAGTTGTAGGTTGGAGAATAAGGGAGCACCGTACAAGAGAGAGAGGGGAGAAGGAAGGCAGATGCGAGGATTTGACAAGAGGAGGGAGTAAGGTAGCAGTTATGTCTGTAGAGGAGACCAATTTTATGGTGGGTTTTTTTGATTGCTGAGAGGATGTGGGAGTCGAATTTAAGGTTATGGTAATGCCAAGTAGCTTGGTACTGGGAATGATTTCTAGAGGAGTGTTATTGTGGCTTTTGATGGAAAATTGGTCTCTCTTGAATTGCGAGGTTTTGGTGGGAGTGAAAATCATTACTTTTGTTTTGATTGCATTTAGGGCTAGGTGATGGGATTGCATCCATGATTCGGTTTTGGAGAAGGCGATTTGGGTGTTGAGAAGAAGTTTGGAGGGGCAGGAGGCAGAACAGATGATGGAGGAGTCATCAGCATATTGGATGACTGAGGCATTTGGGATGGAGTGGTGGAAGTTATTGATGAATATGTTAAAGAGGAGTGGGCCCAGTACTGATCCTTGAGGGACTCCTGTGGGTGTAGGTAAGAAAGGGGAGGTTGATTCTTTCCATTGCACAGCCTGTTGGTGCATGGAAAGGTAGCTGGAGAACCAGGCTAAGTTTGAGGGAGACAGGTGCAAGTGATAGAGCTGGGATAGGAGTAGACGATGGGAGATTGTGTCGAATGCTTTTGAGAGGTCAAGAAATAGGGAAGATACATATTTGCCACTATCACGTGCTAGATTGACTGTTTCAGGGAAGGAGAGGAGGGCTGTCATGGTGCTGTGGCCAAGACGGAAGCCATGCTGGGTGGGAGAGAGGTGTTTGTGTTGGGTTAGGTAGGGCATGAGCTGGGAGTGGATGTTTTTTTCTATAATTTTTGAGAGGGGTGAGAGTATAGCTATGGGTCTGAAGTTGGTAGTGTCAGTGTTTTTACCGCCTTTGTGCAGAGGGATTATGAATGCATGTCACCAGATGGTTAGTACATGGGATTCCTGAATGGATCTATTTATGAGAATGGATATGGGATAGGCTATTGCTTCACCTGATAGTTGAAGGAAATTTGCAGGAAGGTTGTCAGGGGGAGTGCGGCATGGTTTTAGCTTTTGGAGTAGTCTTTTTATAGTGTTGGTGGAGACAGGTTTAAGGGAGAATAGGGGGAGAGGAGGGGGGTGAGAGGGGGATTTGAAAGGAGGGGTGAGGGGGTTGCATTGGTGGGTGGGTTGGGGAAGGTGGAGGATAGTTTAGCTATGCAATTGATGAAAAATGTGTTGCATTTTGTGGCTGTTTCAAGGCTTGAAAGGTTATTATTGGGGCAGGGGTTGGTATTATTACCGGGGTTGAGTATTGAGGAGATGGAGGTCCAGAATTTCTTAGATAGTAGATCTTAAAAGCTAGGGTTTGTTGAGACTGTGTACTAAAGGCAGAGGCTGTCCCTCAGTAGCCTGTATAATACAAAGAAGAGGGACAAGGCTTTGAGATAGTCTGCACATTCTTTAGAATTTAAACCCATAATTTTCTTGATGAGAAGGTGTTGTGGTCATTCAAGCTGTGTTAAGTATTTGGATAGAAACATAGTGACCAGGACACTATACTCAATGATCAGCCTGGTAAGTGCCAAATATAGTGGAATGATCACATCCCAAAACCTAGATGCCATACCTTTACTAATAAACTGCGCAGTGAAAAATAACTTTCTTAAAATACTAGATAGTTGGTGATCAAAGGACAGTTTGTTGTCCATATAGATTCCCAGTCCCTATAACTGCCTGATTGATTTTCAGGGGTGTGTTGTTATCAAAGGACAGTTTGTTGTCCATATAGATTCCCAGTCCCTATAACTGCCTGATCGATTTTCAGGGGTGTGTTGTTGACGAGGACAATGTGATATTTGCAGTGGATGTCATTCTTACCAAAGAAGACTGGATTTGTCATATAGTTTTAGTTCATGGTTATGACACCAGATATTTGTTTGGGAAAGGCTTTCTTGGAGAATCTTAGTGTCCTCTGGACAGTTTATGTTGGCACCAAGTTTACAGTAATTTGTAAACATGGTCAGTCATAAACTCTTAATGTTAGCTTTGACTTCTGAGAAGTAAATGCCAAAGAGGAGCGGACCAAGAACTGAAACCTGGGCTATACCACAAGTGACAGGTCTTTTGGAGAAATTATAACCACCTAACCTAATTTCTTGTGTTATGGTTGTGAGACAGTTTTCTATTCATTGAGTTAAATAGGGATTAGCATTTAGCTGGGAGAGTTTATGAACACTATCTAAGTGTGTGATGGTGATTAATGTCCTTGTGATGTCTAGATATGTGGTGTGTGCCAATTTGTCCTCATCCATTGCTTCAATAACCTTCTTGAAGAAGTCAACCAAGTTAATCAGGTAGGACCTGCCCTTGACAAGGCAGAATTGGCTTTGTTCATGAGTCTGTGGGTTATCTATGTCCTTATGTATTACTTCTATAATGATCCTCTCCATAGCCTTACATATGAGGTTAGTCAGACTTATGGGATCGATAATTACCTGCATCCATTGATGTCCTATTTTTGTGCAGGGGATGACTGTTGTGTCCACCATTCATCTGGCACAAAACCTGCCTGGAGGCTGGTATTTAACAGCCTCTGTAGGAGATATGAGATATTCTATTTCAGGCTTGCCAGTAGACCACCTGGTATGCTATCTGGCCCTATTAAAGCAGTGTTGTTGACACTGGAAAGTGCTTTGAGGACTTGTACTTGGGAGTTGTGAATGAGTGGTATAAATTTAGGTATATAATCTATGAATTTGGGGGGAGATGGGTGGTGAAGTTAGAACTAAATTTATTCACAAGTAGATTGGCTATATACTCAGCTTTTGAGTGATATAATTTGCTATTAGCTCTGTGCAGTGCTGAGCATTGTTTCTGTGTTTTCTAACAGAATTGAAAAAGGGGGTCTATATCAAAATCATGAAGAGGCATTTCAGTTAACTCCTCTTCATCAAAACATACTGAATGAACACAATAAACCACTATCATTCAGAACACCGATTTATTTTCCCGGGAAAGAAATTGGCCTTCTGTTTCTGTTTGCCATTTTCTCCACTGTAGTGCGATCTCGGAGTTGGTATATTTAGTTGGGGGGGTGGGGGGCACAACCCCCCATGTTGGGGGGTGATGGGTGAAGCCCCCCACTTTGTTTTGTTTGAATTGGGGTGTTCGTGGTTTGAGGGTAAGTGATTTCTTTCCCAGGGAAAGAAATTGCTGTTCTAAACAATCACAGTTTAGTGCACTCGTTCAGTATGTGTCGATGAAGAGGCATTCGCTGAAACGCCTCCTTGAGATTTTAATCTGCTACTACTTGTCTTTCGGCTTTTCCCGGTTAGGGGTCGCCACAGCAGAACTCTGGTCCGCTAATGATTGGAAGTTTATTTTTATGTGCTGAGTTGCCAGCCCTAACGCACAACCTTCAACTAAGGTGCACCCATTCACGCATCTCCATGCAGAAAACGCTCTAGCTGAGAGTCGAACCGGTCAACGTCTTACTGTGAGGCGACAATGATAGACCTGAAAAAGGCTTTATGGTTATCTTGTGGCTAGGTGGCTACTTTTATCTCATATCTTGTCTGAGTTGATTTGATTCAGGACTGGAGTTCTTGTGAAGTTTATCAAGATCATTTCCAATATCTTCAGAGTTACATTTATTACTATGAGCCATGAGTTTTTTCTTTTATTGTAGAGGCTGTGTATATTTTGGTTCTTCCAGAGACATTTATTTTTGAATTTGGCATTGTATTCATTTCAGGGGTGGGCAGACACAACTATGCAGCTATTCCCGTTTTTTTTTTTTTTATTATTTAGCATTTGTTGACCGGGAAGGTCCGACTAGGTTCCACAGAGCCTGTTTTCAGCAGAGGCCCGGGGAGAAATGCTCCAGATGCATGTCTTTGGAAACCGGAGTACCTGGAGGAAACCCACCCGAACACAGGGAGAACATGCAAACTCCACACAGAAGAAACCCTAGCTGAGAATTGAACTGGAGAACCTCTTGCTGTGAGGCGACAATGTTAACCGCTGCACCACTGCGCCACCCACACTGCATATGCAGTGGGGTCATCAAATTGGAGGGGCAAGTTGACATTATCCAGGTCATCACTTAGTTATAGTAGATTAGGCTTTGTAAAGTGGTGGGAGGTTGGCATAATGGTTAAGGTGCTTATCTTACAGACACAAGGTGCAAGGTTTGATTCTCACATGGGGTAATTGACTAGGCTTGAAATGGCCCACACGGGCAGTTAGCCTAGTACTAATCTATGAACCTATGTATAATCTCCGAATACTGATGAATTCAAAGATGTCTCCAGCTTCAGTCTTATGGTGAATATGACTAATTTATGGTCCAATCTGACTAGGTAGGAAGTTACAATTTGTGAGGAATGGAGATGTGCAATATTGGTGAGGACCGAGTCCAGAATTTTGTTTCCCTCATTTGGTTGCTTAATATACCCACCTGTCACATAACAGAATAATCTGATGCAGTGCATCAGAATATAGACAAAAAAATGGCAAAGTCTCACCTAGTCCCTCTACATAACGCCTTGTTGCATAACTGCTAAACAAACAAACAATAGTGTCAGAACATGATTTAGGACTGTGGACCTGTATGCATTCTTCCATTATTTAAAGCAAGGTAATGTCAGGGCACACCCAGTAAAATCATGATTATCTACAGAGAAAGTAAAGCATGAATGCAGATATGAGTGTGGATATGGGGATACTACTCCTGTCAAGCATTGTGGTGTATCAGGTCAAAGTTCAAATACATATACTTACATCTTAGAGAAATAGTGCTGTAATGATATTGGCCATCTCTCAGTGAATGTCCAGAATCAATCTTGTTGTATGTAGTAAATGATATCCCGGAATAATAGCTGTTGATTAGAACCAGCAAACGTTATGAACATTTTCAAAATAGCAATGGTTTTACTATGTAAGGAGACTATGCAGGAGTTTGTTTCTTCATTTTGAAATCAATTACTTTAAGATGAGGATGACTATCATATCATGGTGTCCATGTAGGATGTTGTTCCTTCTGTGGAGCAAGTCTCTGGTGGTCATGTGACAATGCACATATGTAGGCTATGTACTGATGTGAGCACAAAATGGAAATATGTAGGGTATTTGTTCCAGGTGCACTACATTCAGAATGGAACTGTAGTCGCTATACAGCCTTAAAGATCCGGACATAGTTAAGAACCCTTTATCTGATGAAAAGTATAGTAAACTGCTCATATGAAAAGAAAACCACACACAGTAGCTATGCTTTTTCTCTCTCTCTCACACAGTCTCATTCAACTTAGACACTTAATGCAAGGTCATTGTGGAACTAAAGCAGTAATGTTCCAACAAAAGGCTTTGAAAGAACATATCTGATATTTTTCTTTAATATTTACAATGAGATTTACCCACGGAGAGTCTACATTAAGATTTCTGACATTTGTAAGAACTCAGTTTTTATTTACTTCAGCCTGTTTTTTACCTGACTCTTTTCCTAAGTTTGAACTTTGAGACAAGAATATTTGTTTAACCTTCAAATAAACAAAACCATACAATGGAATTGTTTTGCTTAGTACATATATATGTTCCAACAGCATTAAGGCATTTTTTTCTTTGAAAGGCTCCATTGTAAAGGTGTATCTGTAGAAAAGTATTTTTTTATCATAACCAAAATTATTTATGCTTAGTGTAGAAAGTTTTGATTGCTTGACTTGTTGAAGATCTCTAAAAAGTTGTTCATACTCAGACAATGAACTGGAATAAATTGCAGTTGTTGTGACATCTACTTTCTGGAGAGTGAGTTCCAGACAAATTGTCAGAGTAAAGCATAATATAACCTTTAACATTAACCTGTTATTGTATTTCTAACATAAAGTGCCATACTAATGTTTTTTTCTGTGCCAAAAAGTTGCTTTGACCAGTAGCACCAAATTGCTGAGTCAGGTAGGGTAGGCTATTTGAAAAATGGTGATTAGTCTTATTGGTCCATTGGTGTAAGCACAGACTAGACAACGGTGTTCTGGGATAGAAAGGTCCAGTTTTACTGATATAATAGAGACAGTGACTATAAGTGCAGTAACCACTAACTTAAGGTCTTCTGATCAGCTGTAGTGAGCTAAACATATTTTTGATGTGGCTGGAACTAGGCCAAGTCAGTGGAATACCCATTCATAGGGCATGAACATGGAGAATTCTCTGCATACTGGTAGGTAACGGTGTGCTATTCCATTATATGAGGAATTGGAGGTGTTTAATGAATTGTGGTTGGACTACAAGTACTATTCCACGATGGTTCTTTAAATCTTTAATGAGCAAAGGAACAGACTTCAAGAGGGATAAACCAATGGTATTTTAACAGAAGAGAGCAGATAAAACAATGTGAGTATTATGATCGGTATGGCACAAACACACTAAGTATATAAAAAAACTAGATATTCCTCTCAGTGTACTCAAACTGATCAGCTGAGCATTAATTTCCTTAATCAGATTTTTATTTATATGAGTGCTGTCATTGTAGCATCAACTTCATTAGATCTGTCCTACTGAAGCACATTAGCTCATAATGAAGAACTTTATAAAAAAAGTCTACTGTACATCAAACCATTCAACTATGCATGCAGTTTGTAAACTGCAAAAAAAATCCTGTTTGCTGAAACTGCATGTAAGAAAAAAATATGATAAAAATAAAGAAACAAGAAATAACTTTAGAGTCTCCAGCTACACAGGTATAAAAAAAATAAATCATAAAAGCCATCCACCAAATAAACCAAAAACGATATTGTAAAATGAACAGAAGAAAGCTAAATTCTGTACAAATGCATTTAATATGTATTCATTCGTTTACTTAACAAGTGAGTCCAGTAAGCACAAGTAGCTCTTTTAAGAACTATCCTGAAAACATATTCTGGTCAACTGATAGGAAAATGGAGACTAAGAGAATCAAACCTAGGACTGCACATGAAGTTCACCACCAGATTATATAACCTTTAAGCTTAGCATTGAGCTGCCAGACAAAAGATGAAGTGGACAAATCCATGCATAAATAAAAGTTTTGTTGCTCATGCATGCGCATGTATACACACGGGTCTACTTCAGTAGACCGAACTTTTACTTACCCGACACTCACTTGCACTAGACAAAAGCACTGACAATGACAGAAGACTGACATCTGGAATACCGACTCTGCATGCCAGGTAAGTAACTGCTTGGCCATCCCGAACAAAAACAATTAGCGAAACTAAACTAAACCCACCGATGTGGGGGGATTTCCCCCAACGTAACCCTATGTGGGGTGCTTCATCCCCCCCACACCCCGTAACTAAATATACTAACTCAGAGCTCACACTACCATGAGGGGTAAGGGGTAAAGTTCAACAGGATGGCCAAGTGGATACTTACCTTGCGTGCGGAGTCGGTGTTTCAGATGTCGGTCTTCTGAAGTTGTCGGTGCTTTCATCTGGGAAACTTCCGTGTTGGGTAAGTAAAAGTTTAGTCTACTGAAGTAGACCCATACACACACACACACACACACACACACACACACACACACACACACACACACACACACACACACACACACACACACACACAAGTACTCAGACACATTTATATTAATGCATATGCTCTACAATTTATATAAAGCCAAGCAAAAAATGTGTATCAGAACCTTAGAGGAAGTGATCTCAGTGCATCAAAAAAGCAGCTAAGCACTTAATAAGCTGACTGAATGAAAGTCAGATGCATCTCCTAAAACGGGGAGTTCAGTGGCCTGGAAATCATGTGCATAATTCTGTTCTATACTATTCACCTAAGTATCATTCTCAGACACATGATCCAAATCACGTCATAATCATCAAACATTTCTATTGCGGAACTAGGTAGAAGTTCAGTCTGCACCATTCACATGTATAAACACTAAAGTCCAAAATTGCTTTGTTATAAACTGATTCTAAGACTAGCTTTCCTATCTTAAGCAAGCTATGGAACTTTTATTTATCAAAAGGACTGCCGAGATTCACTTGTAAGTAAAAGCATTTTTCTTGATAAAATCATCAATGTTAAGAAATAAATACTATGTTTTGACAATGATGTTTTAGCTCCCCCACCCAAAAAAAGATAGAAATCACCAATCATTTACATAACACCTGTTGTAATTCTCTCTATATAGCATCACTTCACTTTTAACAGGAAAAAAGAGCCGAAACAAGAAATCAAAGTGGGGCTAAGAACTTCATACAGATCAAAAGGTACTGAGCTGAATACAAATTTCTTGAAAGAATGCTTTCACGTTATTCGGCTTGGATTGGAAGTTTTCTGGAAGCTTTCATAAACAAAGTTGATGGCAACTCTTTGGGTCAAGATCCTGAAGTGGGTGCTGGTATTGACTTACATGTTAAATAGCTTTTTGTTCAATCTTTAGTACATCTGCTACACTTTATAAAATATATTCGATATGCTTTCTCTATGTGGAATATCATTTTTTTTTAAATAAACACAAAATAAATAACATTATTCTTTTTCAGTTAATTAACATATTTGACTTTTTGTATAACAGTGATATACCACATGAGGGTGGAATAAGTCATATTTTAAATGTTAAATCACAGGAATTCCAAATTAGTGCATGGAATAATCATGGTTCAGACTATCAATGCTAGTATCATAGACATATAGCTTATGAAACTATTTTTTTATTAAAGCCACTGCACTAAATGAAATGTGACTCAGAACATGGTCCAGTTTGACTTAAAGCTTCATCAGTGTGCCATATTTTACTCAGTGTGGCAGGCCCATTAGGTCTTGTGATTTATATCCTCATGACCAATGAACATAAATGTAGATAAAATATGACTCCCCACATCTAGATGTGTGATGTTACCGTAATATGTACCAGAAAGAGAGGTCCTTAAGAAAGACCTTTATTTTGCTAATATCATTCACAGACACATAATCCAAATCACTTCATAATCATCAAACATTTCTATTGAGGAACTAGGCAGAAGTTCAGTCTGCACCATTCACATGTATAAACACTAAAGTCCAAAATTGTTTTGTTATAAACTGATTCTAAGACTGTAGCTTTCCTATCTTAAGCAAGCTATGGAACTTTTATTTATCAAGAGGACTGCAGAGTTTCACTTGTAAGTAAAAGCATTTTTCTTGATAAAATCATCAATGTTAAGAAATAAATACTATGTTTAGACAATGATGTTTTAGCTCCCCACCCAAAAAAAGATAGAAATCACCAATCATTTACATAACACCTGTTGTAATTCTCTCTATACAGCATCAGTTCAACTTTTAACAGGAAAAAAAGAGCCGAAACAAGAAATCAAAGTGGGGCTAAGAACTTCATACAGATCAAAAGGTACTGAGCTGAATACAAATTTCTTGAAAGAATGCTTTCATATCATTCGGCTTGGATTGGAAGTTTTCTGGAAGCTTTCATAAACAAAGCTGATGGCAACTCTTAGGGTCAAGATCCTGAAGTGAGTGCTGGCATTGACTTACATGTTAAATGGCTTTTTGTTCAATCTTTAGTACATCTGTTACACTTTATAAAATATATTCAATATGCTTTCTCTATGTGGAATATCATTTTCTTAAAAATAAATATAAAATCAATAACATTATTCTTTTTCAGTTAATTAACATATTTGACTTTTTGTATAACAGTGATATACCACATGAGGGTGGGATAAGTCATATTTTAAATGTTAAATCACAGGAATTCCAAATTAGTGCATGGAATAATCATGGTTCAGACTATCAATGCTAGTATTATAGACATATAGCATATGAAACAATTTTTTTTATTAAATCCACTGCACTAAATGAAATGTGACTCAGAACATGGTCCAGTTTGACTTAAAGCTTCATCAGTGTGCCATATTTTACTCAGTGTGGCAGGTCTATTAGGTCATGTGATTTATATCCTCATGACCAATGAACATAAATGTAGATAAAATATGACTCCCCACATCCAGATGTGTGATGTTACCGTAATATGTACCAGAAAGAGAGGTCTGTAAGAAAGAGTTTTATTTTGCTAGTATCATTCTCAGACACATAATCCAAATCACTTCATATTCATCAAACATTTCTATTGAGGAACTAGGCAGAAGTTCAGTCTGCACCATTCTCATGTATAAATACTAAAGTCCAAAATTGTTTTGTTATAAACTGATTCTAAGACTGTAGCTTTCCTATCATAAGCAAGCTATGGAACTTTTATTTATCAAGAGGACTGCAGAGGTTCACTTGTAAGTAAAAGCATTTTTCTTGATAAAATCATCAATGTTAAGAAATAAATACTATGGTTTGACATTGATGTTTTAGCCCCCCACCCAAAAAAAGATAAAAATATTTTAATTATTTGTCTCATCCTGAATAACCATTTGTGTTGAGTCTAAGTATCCAAAGAGGTCTAGAAAGACAAAAAAGAGTGGCACCTCAAAGATACATGATCTCATATTCCTTCATTCCTATCTCCACTTCCAGGTGACATTGGCATTACAGAGGGATTCCAGAAACATCCTAGTGCTACTGCTAATCTTGTTAAGCATTTAAATAACTTATAGAAAGGCTGATAGCCAAATTAGACTGGCACATTTTACACTTCTGACAGACAGGTGCTCTTAAACTAAAACTTTGCAGGTTTCTATCAAACATATGCTGATTATTTTAGTACCAGCATGAAGCTCTTTTTATCCTTCACATACCTGTAAAACATTTATCATAATATTCAAATATCTGAATAACTTGTTGCAGTATAATTTTATGCTGGCTGTACTGCTGTGAACATTGAGTCTGTATTGTTCTAGCCTCCCTTCGAAAAGCTTATTCCTTGCTATTTTTTTCTTGGAAATTTGAGCATTAGGTCAGTCCATCTTTGTACATCCTAACTGTGCTTGGCTGTACGTTACTCCTCTACCCTACCTCCATTCCCACCCACTCCAGTATTCTTTCCTTTAAACTGGCTGGTCCCACCCACTGTCTTATGCTACCAATCACCAAAATGTGTAATTTTCTGTTTTCAGGTGTAGCCATCTAACTTTGCCCTTTATCTACAACCCTCCTAGTATGTCCTTTAATGTCTTACTACTTAATATCATTATCAGACTGTATAACTTGCATACTTGTCTGGCTGCTTTCAAATACAGTCACTTATCTTCACCTTATATATCTTTCTTTCTATTATTTCCTATTATAGCCTAGTATTGAACATCATAATCTCTGTACATAATTTACAAATAACTTACTGAGGGTT
>NC_056746.1:158043764-158121264 GCF_019279795.1 Protopterus annectens | reverse complement strand
TATATATATATATATATATATATATATATATACACACACACACACATAATATATACATTAATACACAAAAAAATATATATATATATATACACACATATACATATATATATATATAGGCATGACATATATATATATATATATATATATATATATATACATATATATATATATATATGAGCACACACAAACATATATATATATTACAAAGAGATATATATATTATTACACACATATATATATAGAGAAAGAGTATATATATATATATACATGTACAGTAGCAGTATACACACACATATATATATATCTATATATATATATATATACCCACATATAAATATATAGATACACACAAATATATATATATATATATATATACACAAACACACCATACATATATATATATATATATATACACACACACACACAGCAGAGTGAGCACACACACATATAGATATATATAGATGTATATAGATATATATATATACACATATATAGCTATACATATATATAAATATATATATATATATATATATATATATATATATATATACACACACATACACACACACACATATATATATATATATATATATATATACACACACACACACACACCTATATATGCATATATATATATATATATATATATATATCTACACACATATATATTTATGTATATATATTATCCCCTCCTTCCTTTAGTGCCATTCCATATACCAAAATAAAACTCTTGACCAGTCAGGACAAATTAATTCTACTGGGAACCTAAACTTTGATTGGAATGGTCCTCTTAAAAGGCAAATTACACAAGTTTCCTTAGATTAAACAACCTTGCATGTAGCCTCGAGATGAATCCCCATCCAAACCACTAAGAAGAACAAAAGCGGCTCTGCTAGATGTAATTATTTCTAATAATATATCAGGGGAGGTTACACACTCTCTACAAATGCTGCTTACCTGTTTGCACCATGTAATCCTGACCTCATGTCTTTCAGCACTCAACAACACCTTGTCCAAATTATTTTAACCTGCTCCAACTACTTGCCACTGACTCTGACCCTTTTAATTGACCTGCGTTTGTACAACTCAAGCCGGCCCCCACTTCTGCTCAGTCTGGTTTTGCAACCTTCTTACTACATTATTATTTTAAAAGAAGATTGCTACAACATAGGCGTTCCTGTTTTAAAGTTCAGAACCAGAAAAAAAAAAAACAAATGCAAAGACTGATAAAGCTTTGTTTGAATGGAAGACTGTTATGTACAATACAGACAAGAGTTAAGCTTACATGCAACCAAAAGAGTACTGCAATCATCTGAATGTAACAAAGCATGTTAAAGAACTAGCTGAATTGGTTTATATAAAGTCATATGAAGAAATGCAGACAGATGATAAAAATATAAACACCAATAAGTGCTCCTAAGACTTCTGCTGCTATTGTACTTCATGGGAGTAAGCTGAGCCATTTGCAGCCAGGGCAAGATTTCATTTAGTACCCCCCACCCCCTCTGAAGGCAAAAACATTTTTTGAACAGTGGGAAAAATGTCTTGATGACAACTTTTCTCAAAAGCGTATTTCCTTCAAGAAACAAAACTATATAGGAGTATAAAGTAAAAATAAAATGCAGCAATGCTAGTTAAAGTTAAGTAACAAAGAAGCAAAAGGGCTGCAAGAGAATATCAACTTCTTATGACCCTTAAGGTCCACATTAGGATTATAAAAAGATCTTTGATGATAAAAGAGAGTAGAAATCTAGTAGTTTTTTAACCTGCAACTTGCCAGATAAATTCTAAAAAATATTTTTGCATCTCTTACCATTTTGAGAAGCCTTTTCCTCACAATCCATAGATATTCCAATTCACAGAAATGATGGGACTTACCTGGAATAGTTGTTATCTATGTCTGTTATCTGAAGAGAGATCTCCTATAAGGACAGATGAAAAGCTTAATAAAGCAGGACCTTATATTTCATTTGTGGGCCAGTGGAGTAATTTTTCTATTTTTTTATCCATTTGTATTACTCAAAGTACTTGGTTTAAGCAAATTGTCCACATAAATGACAGCTGCCTTTAAAAAACTTAATATTAGCATGTTAACATGGGAGGAAGAGTAGTGAGTATTTAATTTTTGTATTTTTGATATCCAGTAAAAAAGATACTTTTGTGTTGTTAGCATCCATATAATTATACTAAATTCTGGTCTATATATCCCAACAAAAAATAATAACATTCTCCCACCGGGATATAATATCCTAAGACTGGTCAAATGGGCAAAGGGAGGTGGAGTTAATATCCTCTACCACAAAATACAATCAACATCAAACCTCTGACCCATACCTAAGTTTCAAAATGCGGAAACCTTAGGTTCAACCCTAAGCATAAATGACACAAAAACTATCATCATTCTGCTGATATATTCCTCCGTGTAATAACCTCCCATCATTGAAGGAAATGTTACAATGAGCCACAGATAATATCCCCCAAGAAACCATACTTACTAGAGTATTGAACACTGATTGGTCAGCCTGTACCTCTAACAACCCCACTAACCATATTAATCTTTACAGTTTTGCAACTTATCCAAGAACCCATTAGAGATGACAAAAAACCCACAGTCTATTCTAGATTGGACACTAGTTAACTGCCCCAAACGAGCTATCAGACATGATGTGCTTCCTGATGGTCTTGAAGTGACCATCTCCCCACCTCCTCCTCAGGCTTGTACCAACATGGCAAACCCATTGTTTTTAGACAAGTCAGAGGTATTGTGACTAATATACAAGAACTAAACAGTATTCTAAAACATAGTAACTGGAAACCACTACTAATCCTAAATCTAGACCAAGCCATTGACTTCCACTTCAGCAATGTTCTCATCAGTATCCTTGATAGACTACTTTTGGCAGAGGAAACACCTTGAGCATGCCTTCACTTTGGGTGGTTCAGCGAGGGCATCGTGTCCTCTGCATGCAGAGCTGGAGATGCACATCCAGGATCTATTACGAAGGTGGCAGATATTAAATGGAACGGTAACAACTATATTCATCTACTCATGGGCCTTCACTTTAAACCAGTGGGAAGAAAGAGTTGATCAATAAGAGTGAAAGAAGGTGAGCATAAAATGATTACTCGTGTTTTAAAAGTGACTATTGTTTTGCAGAGACTAGACAGCATGTAGACAATTGTCTCTTATAGCAATAAGTTAAGAGCAAACCGAAGCTAAGGAACTCAAAGAGATGCATTAAGAGTTTCAGCTTGGTCACATCTTTATGTGGCAGGGGACCTAATGACAACAGCGACTGAGAGGCAGAACAGATGTGTTGGTCAACACTGTTCTGTGCGACCGTTGCTCCTGACAATTTGCCTGATATTCCATTGTATATGCCTCCTGTTCCTAGCAGCATAACAGGTGGGGCTACTTCTCTACCACTATTCCATGTAATCAAAGCCTTAAGGCATCAGTGAATACAGGAAGCGAGACCCTGAAACTGATTAATTGGAGATATGAATCTTACTCCAGGATCAACAGTGAGCCAAGCCCAAATTTTCCCTTACCTTACAAGCATGGCTGGAATCCACCAGCAGGGGAGGGGCATAGAAGCTATCGAGGCGACAACATGAATCGAGAAGGAAAAGAACTGAATCAATTTACTGAATTTATGCTACAAAACTTTCTGGGACATTGGATGTGCTGTATTTAAATAGAGGACTTTCCTTTATACCCTCCCGAGGGGCTGTCTGTCTGATACCATGATTATGTTAAGAGTTCACAGAAAGCTAGCCCTTAAATGTTTATTTGTGACACTGAAGATGTAGGTTACATCCCTATAATGCCAGGGTATTAAAAAGAAGATGCACGTACCTCATATTTCTGGTAACATTGATTGTTTCCAGAAAGCCTGCAGGCATGGTTATATCTGTTTTACAAGGTGGGATACATAAGAGATTGTTGTGAATTTTAAACATAGATGAAAAAGAGTTAGACAATACGGTTAATAATCCTAACTTGGTTTTAGACCAGCCGACAAGGGGAGGGATAATTAAGCTATGGACTGGCATTTATACTGATTTGATGAATAATATGCTAAAAGATGATACAGCTTACTCTAGGCTAAATGAACCATGAATATATAGTGAGAAATGTGTGCATGATACTATCATGATCTCATTGACAAGATGCATTGACAAAGATTTATATGATTATTTAGTGATTGAATCTCCCTTTGAATTCCCTCTCGAGGGCTTCCCAAGATGCATAAGGTCTGACTCCTCCACCTTCGACCTATTGTATCGGGGAGATTATGGGTCCACAGGAGAATGCCTACAAAGTATGTTCCACGAAGTTGACTAGGTCTTTGGTGACCTTATTCCGACTATCTTGAAAATTCCTTTGAGCTGTTAAATGGCTTGGATAATGTTATTTTACTTGATAAATTAAAGACCTGATACTTTGATGGTCACCCTAGACATTAGAACCTTTTCACAAAGCATTCCCAATGATTTTGGAATAAAATGCTGTTAGGGATTGTTTGAGTTAAGATTAAGCCTAGACCATACAAGACAAAGCTGTGCTGTATGCTCTCTTGAACCTATCTTGACTAATAATCTTCCTATTTCATAATAAGATTATATAGGCAAACATGGGGGTAGCCATGGGCACCCTAATATATCACCTATGCTAATCTTACTGTCTATGCATGGGAGGCTACGTCTTTAATGATTATAATTTTACATCTAATGTCATCTTTATAGGCGTTATGTGACGACATACTTCTTTCCTGAATGGGGGATTGAATCCTGGATCAGTTTATTAACCATCTGAACTTGACTACAACTTTTTGGAATTTACCCATGAATACTCCTTTCATGGCTAACTACCTAGATGTTACCATTTATAAAATTATCTTTAATGAGATTACCTCGTCCTTATACGGGAAACCATGCTGGGAACACTACCCCACTTCTGCTCAGTCTGGTTTTACAACCTTCTTACTGCATTATTATTTTAAAAAGAAGATTGCTACAACGTAATAAACGTTCCTGTTTTAAGTTCAGAACAGAAAAAAACAAAAACAAATACAAAGACTGATAAAGCTTTGTTTGAATGGAAGACTGTTATGTACAATACAGACAAGAGTTAAGCTTACATGCAACCAAAAAGAGTACTGCAATCAATACGAATGTAACAAAAGCCCGTTAAAGAACTATTGAATTGGTTTATATAAAGTCATATGAAGAAATGCAGGCAGATGATAAAAAATATAAACACCAATAAAGTGCTCCCTAAGACTCCTGCTGCTATTGTGCTTAGCAGAGGAGTAGCTAGGCCATTTTCAGCCCAGGGGAAGACCCTCATTTGGTACCCCCACCCCCTCTGAAGAGCAAAAACATTTTTTTTGAACAGTGGGAAAAATGTCTTGATGACAACTTTTCTCAAAAACGTATTTCCTTCAAAACAAAACATGGTATAATGTAAAATAAAATGCAGCAATACTAGTTAAAGTTTGTAACAAAAGAAGCAAGAGACTGCAAGAGCTATCTGACTTCTTGTAAACCCTTGGTCACGTGAGATTATAAAAGATCTTTGATGATAAAAAGTAGAAATCTAGTAGTTTTTTTTTAACCTGCAACTTGCCAGATAATTCTAAAAAAATATTTTGCATCTCTTAGCCATTTGAGAAGCCTTCTCCTCACAGTCCGCCAAATATTCCAATTCACAGAAATGATGGGACTTACCTGGAATAGCTTGTTATCTATGTCGGTTATCTGAAGAAGTCTCCCTATAAGGAGAGACGAAAAGCGCTTAATAAAACGGACCTTATATTTCATTTGTGGGTGACCAGTAGAGTGATTTTCTAGCTTTCTTATCCATTTGTATTATAAAGTAATGGTTTAAGCAAATTGTCCACATAAATGACAGCTGTCTTTCAAACTTAATATTGGCATGTTAAAATGGGAAAGAGCAGTGGTATTTAATTTTGTATTTTTGATATCCCAGTAAAAAAGATACTTTGTGTTGTTAGCATCCATATAATTATATAAATTCTGGCCTATATATCCCAACAAAAATAATAACATTCTCCCACCAGGATATAATATCCTAAGACTGGATAGAGCAGGCAAAAAGGGAGATGGAGTTAATATCCTCTACAAAAATACAATCAACATCAAACCTCTACAAATCCCCATACCTAAATTTCAAAATGCCGAATCCTTAGGTTCAACCCTAAGCATAAATGACACAAAAACTATCATTATTCTCTGCTGATATATTCCTCCATGTAATAACTCTCCCATCGTTGAAGAAATGTTACAATGGGCCACAGATAATATCCCCCAAGAAACCATCTTACTAACCTGAACACTGATTGTTCAGCCTGTACCTCTAACAACCCCACTAACCATATTAATCTTTACAGTTTTACCCTACTTATCCAAGAACCCACTAGAATCAACAAAAAATCCCACAGTCTATTCTAGATTGGACACTAGTTAACTGCCCCAAACAAAACTATCAGACAGGATGCCATCCTGATGGTCTTAGCGATCATCTCCCCACTTTCCTCCTGCGGAAACGTACCAACATAGCCAAACCCATTGTTTTTAGACAAGTCAGAGATGATCATAAATTAAATATACAAGAACTAAACAGTTTTCTAAAACATAGTAACCGGAAACCACTACTAACCCTAAATCTAGACCAAGCCATTGACTACTTCAACAATATTCTCATCAATATCCTTGATAGACTCGCATCTATTAGGAAAATAAGAGCCAAGGCAAACTATGCACCATGGCTAACTAGGGAAATTAGAGCCCTTCTAAAGTCAAGGGATAAAGCTGGGAAAATTTGGAAGAAATGCAATACTAGCTTAGCTAAACAAAGTGACCTACAAGTTAGAAATCAGGCCAAGAGACAAACTAAATTTGATAGACAAAATTACTTCCGCAATATCCAAAACAAACATTCAAAAGAGCCCCAAAAGTTCTGGCATGCTATTAACTCTCTCCTAAAACCAGATAATACTACCACTCCTAACTCCATGAATGACAATAAGGACATTGCCTCCCAATTCAATCACCACTTCACAGAATCCATCTTAACACTATCCTCCCAACTATCCAAAAAACAGCCCTACATATAACCCAACCAAATGCCCTGGCAACATCCCATCCTTTACGCTCTCACCCGTTCCCACCTCAACAATTAAAAAACACCTCCTAAAACTGAAACCTACCACCCTTGCTACTGACAATCTACCAGCCAACTTCTTAAAAATAGCTGCTGAATCCTTATCCTACCCTATTTCTATTCTTATCAATCACTCCATACAAGAAGCATATGTCCCACAACTATAGAAGGTGTCATACATTATTCCACTACATAAAGGTTGAAACTCTTATGAATACTCAAACTATCACCCCATTGCCATTCTATCCCCCTTATCTAAAATACTAGAGAAATGTATACATTCTCAGGTAATACAATTCCTAAACTCACACCATCTCCTCTCCCCCACACAGCATGGCTTCCGACAGCACCATAGCACAACCACTGCTCTGCTCTCTTTCACCAATCTGATCAACCAACGCAGAAATAATAATAACTTTGTATCTGCAATATTTCTAGGCCTCTCCAAAGCATTTAACATGGTTTCACATTCCTTACTACTAGACACCCTGACATCCCTATCCTTTGACCCTTCCGCTATAGCCTGGTTTAAAAGTTATCTGTCAAATAGGTAACAATCTGTCCAATGGCAAAGTGTACTATCCCCCTTACTCCCAACTACCATAGGTGTACCACAAGGCTCCATATTAAGCCCACTTCTTTTCTCCATATTTACCAATAATCTCCATACCACCACACAGCATGCTTCACTTATACAATACACTAACGATTGAACTCTTATCTGTTCAGCTCCATCACTTCCCACCCTACAACAACTCACCAAGGAATCCTTTAGCTCTTTGGAAAGTTGGATCACTCAGATCCAACTTATCCTAAACCCTAATAAAACCAAATTACTACTTTTCACCTCCAACAAAACCATTTCCACCCATCTAAACTTCACTATTTCTTCCACAAATTGCACTATTATGTCTCCCTCTGACAATACCAAACTCCTAGGCGTTGAAATTGATAAAAATCTACACTTCAACATCCACATTTCACAATCTATCAAATAAGTCCATAAAAAATGGGAACACTATATAAGCACAGGAAATCCCTCTCGAAACAAGCACAGATTACCCTAGCCCAAACTCATCTCTTGTCTACCCTAATGTATGCTGCTCCAATTCTTACCCAGCTTAGAAAACTTGATCTTGCCAGACTCGAATCATATTATAATAAAATCACCAAGTTTGCAAACAACTCCATGTTTAGAACCCACCATTGCCGGGCTCTAAGGGAACTGCAATGGCTGGAACTTCCCCAGCTACTAACCTATCACCAATTAGTCATTGCCTGCAATGTGGTAACACATCCAGAAAAAACCCTGCACTAGGCCAACTTCTCACCCACTATAATACAAATCGTCCTCTCTGATCTTCCGACAAACCCCTCCTCTGTATCTCTAGGGCTAACAATACTGCAGGAAAAGCATTGTTCTCCACTCCATAGCTAGAACCTGGAATAATCTCCCTCCTGCTCTGATTTCTGCCCCAACCTCTTCTCACTTTAAAAAACTCACTTAGAACACACTTAAAGAATAAGTGGCTATGCCCATGTATTACGTAAGTCCTCAAATTATTCCACTTATATAGCTCACTTCCTAATATACCTGCTTTAATATATATTACAGTCTAGGTCTTCTCCTAATGCTGATTGAATTTGTATCCTTAATCTGTTATTAACCATGTGTAACTATTTTTTTCCTGTATATATAGGTCTTGTTATGTCTTCTGCTGTATACTGTATTTTAACATATTGTTTGAAAATTCTCTGTATACTGTATTTTAACATATTGTGTAAAGTTTTACTTACTATGGAGCTTTTCTCCGCGGGCCTCAGCTGAAAATGAACCTGTGTCCAGTCGGACCATTCCGGTTAACAACTGTAAAATAAAAATAAAATAAAATAAGTCTGTGATATCTAAGGCAGTATAAATATGTACAGGAACGTATAACATCTTTATATTTCGCTTTATGTGTTAACAATCTCAAGGCAATATTTATAAACAATTTCTGTCACTTAGTAGTGTTGTTACAGTGCATAATGGAATGCCAAAGCTCTATGTTACACACATAAATTGGAACACAAGGCAGTAAGACCCTATATGCAGTCTTACCCTAGCTTGTAGCCATACTAACTCTTATGTTGGACTGTGTACAATTTAGAAACATTAGACCATCCGTGTATGGACTGATTCTAACAGAGCAAGTTTGGGAACTCCAACATACATACATGCAGATGGTGCTGTGCTTATAAAAGCAGTGATGTCCCTTCTGTGATGGTTTGGTGTCCCATCATGCAGACTTGTGTGGAATATCAGCACTGCAGATATAAACAAATGAGAAAAAAAAGATTTGTGCAGTAGACAAAACATGGCAGCAATGGAATTCCCCATGTGTACAAGCATCTACTATCACAAGCACATTCCTTGTCCACACTTAGTGACACTGCCAACCTCTTACCAGTGGAAACCTCACAACACCAGATCCTGTCATCATCATAACATGATGGTGAACTTATCTCCACTGTTGAAACATGTTTATGAACCAAGCATATCCAACTGCCACATGAGAAACCAGAGTTTGATTCCCTGACTGGAAGTAGTTGTACCTTAGACACAATAAAAGAGGACATTCCCAAATACCTTAAAATGTAATATCTAGCTAACTGCTAAGGTATATTATTCATTACCAGTTAGCTACATAATACACAGTAAGGTAACTGGTAAGGTATATTATTCCTTACCAGTTAGCTACATAATACACAGTAAGGTAACTTGTAAGGTATATTATTCCTTACCAGTTAGCTACATAATACACAGTAAGGTAACTGGTAAGGTATATTATTCCTTATCCATTAGCTACATAATACATAATAAGGTAACTTGTAAGGTATATATTCCTTACCAGTTAGCTACATAATACACAGTAAGGTAACTGGTAAGGTATATTATTCATTAATAGATGGCTGGTTTGGCTGCAGTGTGCAGTGCTGTCATGTTACACAATGCCCCTCTCACCCGCACCCCATCTGACATACCATTACACATAGTGCATATCAGTATACTATGCACATGCGTACACCAGTCACAAATACCAACATGCTTCTCTAGGCCACTCTTCACTGCCACAATCTACGTCTGTGAATAGTGGCCATGAGAAGCATAGAAGATACGGCACACAGAAGGCACATATGAAACCACACACTAGGGTGCTGAGCCCCCCAACTCTTTAACATAGTGCCAGAATGGCCTTCATCATAATTTGCTGCCTCAGGCTTCTAGTTTGCAGGGCAGGTTCAAACATTCTTTTTGACATGCTTGGGACATGTGTTCTGTTTTACTAATTCCTGACCAAGGGATATCTTTTTAATTTTATGCTTAGACTCCTTTTTAGAGGAAAACAAAATATTCAGAAGCTTGAAATTTCATAGGTAACGTCTTATGATGTCATAGGTAATGTATTGTGATGTCATAAGTAATTTATCCTGGTAGTTATGCTATTCTGCACATTTTGGTATGAAGCTCATCATTTTTATTACTTTCTGTTCTTTCTGTCTTGGTTTTTACTTTGGGAAAAATAGACCAGCCACTCAGGCATCACATACATGAACCTTTCACATACAGAAAGGTCACACTGACATACAAGCTTTATGATTACATTAGCAGAATTCAACTCATGATGTGACTTTTAAATTCTATGTTTTGGAAATTTAAATATGGTCTCTACTTGGTGGATATTTTAGATGTGCAACCTTAACACAGTGGGTTCATCTGGCTGATTTTTAACCTGAATGCTTACAGACACATTAAAAATTTAAGCTACCTGCATCTTGCTCCTTTATAAACTAGTTTAACTTGCAAACACACACTGAATTAAGTAAAGTTAATGTCCGAATGGCTGGAGCCTTACATTTTTTGAACATACATATGATGCTTCCTGTTAATCCAAGCAACACTGTAAATGTGCTGCACCCATCGAACCAATCACTCAGCACTATGTAATGCCAGAATCTACAGTGTTGTATAGGAAACACTTTCACACCATTAGGGAATTCTACCAAAAAGCAGAAGATACTTTCATA
Source organism: Protopterus annectens (assembly GCF_019279795.1). Lineage (NCBI taxonomy): Eukaryota > Metazoa > Chordata > Ceratodontiformes > Protopteridae > Protopterus > Protopterus annectens. Next base: position 158,110,007 of record NC_056746.1, on the reverse strand, counting down.
TGATTATCCTTCAAGGACACTTAAAATCTCTAACTGAAACACAAGATAGTGTTGGTTAAAGACTTCTTAGGGAAAGAAAAGTTTCTTCATCATTTGCCAGTCCATTAAAACAAAAAGGTTTATACGCAATATACAGTGATTGTTCAGCGAAGAACACACAGAAGGTACAGAAAAACAACAGGATACAGTGATGTCTGCAGCTTATAAAGGATGAAAGCAGTAGGGTGCATTGCTGTTTGGATCAATGGAGGGGGAATGTCAAATTCATACCTGAGGTAGCACCTATGTTCGTTATGGACAAGGGCAATCTGTAAGATACTGAAGGTATAGACACACATGTATGACATCGTCTTCCCTTAGGGGCCATGTATTGGGTAAAACTGGATTATATTCGCTAGGCTTGTGAAGGCTCTTAAGCTGTTAGCCTAGTAGTCTCCTATGAACCTGTGAGAAATGCAGATGCTATGAAGCAGCTCAGAAGGGAAATCTGTTTACTGGAACAGTCTACACTTTCTTGGTTTTATACCTGAACGAAGCCAGACATATCTACTGCTATAAATAGGGAGGAAATACCTGAAAATGTATTTTCAAGTGCATTTCAAACATTAATAAGAACTTGAATGTAATTGAAAGGAAGTCTTAAGGCTGCTGGATTATTAATATCTCACCTGCTGATATGATCAATAACTGAACCAGTTTGCTATTGTTTTATACCTAGAGCTCAGGTGTGTCCTACAGAAAAAGAAAATGAAGCATTTACCTGGAGACGCCACGGGCCAGTGCGGATACGAGATTCCTGGACACGCCAGTGCGGATACAAGATTCCATTGCTTAGTTCAGCTGTACAAAGAAATTAAACTGATACCCAGGGCTTAAGGATAATGCTCTTAAATGGAATGCATGATGTAAGATTAGCCTCCACAAATGAGCTTAGTTAAAAGCAAAAAATGTCAAGACAAGTGTGTAGATTTGTACGTTTCACACACACATACACAGTATCAGACAGAGTAAACAATAGTATTATTAATTACTTTTCAGAGTTTTTTACTTTTTCTGCCCTGAGCCCTCACCCTGCACACTCCAAAGGGAAAGTAAATTGTCCCTGTGTTCCAACCAGGCATCCCCCAGCAGGTACAAAAAAAATGCAGGTTGTTGGACAAAGTTTTGAATTCAACCATTAAGCCAAGCCTTTTTAATTTTTCTAAATTTAACATCTTGTATAGGCACAGAGAGTGATTTGTTTTAGTCAATAACAAATAAATTGCTCGGCTCTCTGTGGCTTCTAAAAAAGTGCACTATAATGGCCTTCCCTGCACAAGCCCTTCCAGCTGTGGAGGCATGCTGGAGTGTATCAGATGTCCATGTAGGACGTTTTTGCTGTGCTGTTTTTTTCTACCTTAAAGGGAAATTAAAAAAAAGATATTTGTGCAAAATACGTTTTTATTTATTTAGTGCAAATTGCATCTTCAAAAAGACAGTACCAGGAGTGATTGCCTCTTTCACCCCACCCTTTCTACACTGCTGACCCCTCCTACTAAAATGGAGCACCAACATTATGTCAGAAAGCTTGTGAGTTGTCTGTATGTCTCCTTTTGTTTGTTTATCATAAACTCTGGTCAGATACAAAATAAAGCCTCATATGACTGGAATGGCCTACATCAACACTGAGATGGATATGACACATAGCCCACAAACTCAGTGTGCCACTCAACCACAGCCCATAAGGCAAAACAACGTACTGAATACTCTAGTCATAGGTGACTCTATACTCAGGCACACTGATGTTCCACTCACCAGGCTAAACAAGGAGAAAGTTGCTGTCAGCTGCCTGTCGGGTGCCAGGATCCACCACATAATGCACGCACTCAGGTCTCTCCACTTCTTCTTCTTCTTCTTTCAGCTTTTCCCGATTAGGGGTTACCACAGCAGATCACCTGTCCGCTCATGATTGGCAGTGGAGTTTTATGGTGTTGAGTTGCCAGCCCAGCGCACAACCATCCACAGCAGGCACACACATGCACGCACTCACACCTAGGGCCAATTTAGAGTGTCCAATCCACCTACAGCATGTCTTTGGGATGTGGGAGAAAACTGGAGCACCAGGAGGAAACCCAAGCAACCACAGGGAGGACATGCAGACTCTGCACAGAAGGCACCCCAGCCGAGGATCAAACTGGAGAACCTCTTGCTGTGAGGTGACTCAGGTCACTCTACAACAAGTACAACTATGACTCTGTCATTGCCCATGTTGGTGTGAATGACCTGAGATGTACCTCCCTGGACTACATGAAAAGAGACGTAGAGGAGCTCTCCAATCTTGTAGCCCAGGTAGGTATGACCCTAGCCCTGAGTAGCATCCTGACATCACACAGAATGATGCCACAGTACAAGGACAAAATGATTGACTTCAACAATTGGCTAAGCTTCTGGTGTCATTCTAAGGGGATCCAGTATCTGCCTGGGTGACATGATCGACAGACCACGATGCTTTGCCAGAGATGGCCTACACCAGTCACCCTTGGGATTCCAGATAGTGGTTAAGTGTCTTGCCACCCCTATAGTGCCTTTTTTAGGCAAGGTTCAAATGACAAATTCACCACCGTAACAGGTACAAGCAAGCAAAATCTGAGGGCAATGCTAGTTAATGCTAGAAGTCTAAATCTCAAAATGCACTCACTCAAGGCACTCCTTGAAATGAAGAACATCGACATCTGTGCAGAGTCAGAGACCTGGTTCAGGGCTCCAGAGAGCACCCCTGTATTACCAGACTATAATTCATACCACACCTTTCGGCCACCTAACCTGGACCGAAACACTAAAGGCGGAGGCATGTCCATATTTATTAAGGATACTCACACCTCCAGGCTAGTTGCTTAGCATAATGCATCTAAGATTATCCAAGGGGATCCAGTATTTGTCTGCCTGGGAAGACATGATCAACAAACCACGATGCTTTGCCAGAGATGGTCTACACCTGTCACCCCTGGGATTCAGGTTACTAGCTAAAGCTCTTGCCACCCCTATAGTGCCTTTTTAGGCAAGGTTCAAAGGATAAAATCACCACCGTAACAGATACAAGCATGCTAAATCTGAAGGTAATGCTACTCAATGCTAGAAGTCTAAACCTCAAAATGCACTCTCTCAAGGCACTCCTAAAAATGGAGAACATCGATATCTGTGCAGTAACTGAGACCTGGTTCAAGGATCCAGAGAGCACCCCTGCAATACCAGGATAAAATTCTTACCACACTTTTTGGCCACAAAACCAAGACCAAAACACTAAAGGTGGAGGAGTGTCCATATTCACCAAGGATATTCACACCTCCAGGCTAGTTGCCCAACACAATGCACCTGAAATTCTCCAGGTGCAACTAACACTAGGTAAGACTGCAATCCAAATTGTAGCTTGCTACAGATCCCCCACCATGCCCCAAGATTTTCACTACACCTTTCTAAACATACTGGAAAATATTAAGATACAACCAAACACCCTAATACTGGGTGATTTCAACTACTCTGCCATTAACTGGGAAAAATACGCGGGTACCAACTCCTTTTCCTAACGGTTCTTGGAATTCATAAATTCCAATGCCCTGGATCAATTAATCCATTGTCCCACTAGGGGCTCCAATATCTTAGACCCGGTCATTACCAACATGGGAGATAGATGCTCCACACCAGTGGTCACCCCCTCATTGGTCAGGTCTGACCATAAGCAAATCACCCTTGACATCCACATCCCACCCTCACCCCCCAGTAAGGAAACCTCCTTAAAAACTTCTCCAAAGCCAACTTCATGCTACTGAAGTCAGAAGTGACAAACTTCACGACCCCCATGCAGACGGGATCTGGAAGTTCGATTGCAGAATCGTACACTAAGGCACTGTACGAGCACATCCACTCGTGCATGAATTGTGCCATCCCAAATAGAACCAAGGTGTTCTTCTCCAAAAAAAGGAAGCCAATCTGGTGGTCCCCTGCTATAAACAAACTATACAACAGAAGGAATAAACTGTTGCAGAAAAGAGGAAAATCCCAGGATGCAAAAAACTCCCTCACCAGCCTCAATAAGAAGTTGAGATCTCTCATAAAATCCTCAAAAGTTAGTTACGAAAATAAAATTGCCAAAGATTCCAAAGACAACCACAAGGCATTCTATAGTTATGTCAAGAATCTAAATGGCAATGCTCAGATCTGCTCTGAGCTACAACAGAATGGCATTAAATATACTGATCCCAAGGATATTGCCAATATCCTGACAGATCGATTTAGTGCCAACTTCACCCCCCTCTCACCCCCTAAAAGGCCCATCTCAATACCAAAAGATTGCCAAATTCCGGTAATCATGGCCACACAGGTAGAAACCGCACTCTCCAAAGCTAAGAATACAGCATCCATGGGACCAGATGACATCCCAGGCTGTGTACTACATGAACTACAAAATGAACTGGCACCTCACCTAAGTGTCATGTTTAATCATAGCCTCACCTCAGGCTTTGTGCCCACTGAGTGGCGCACAGCTACAGTTATCCCGCTCCACAAGGGAGGATCCACCTTGGATCCTGGGAACTACCGTCCCATCAGTCTGACAAGCCTGATCTGCTAGGGCATGGAACACATTATCATGGAACTTATAAACAAAGACATTGGCAACCTTCAAACACTGGACCCCACCCAGTTTAAGTTTGTGAAGGGCCGATCTTGTCTCCTAAATCTGATTGACTTCTTTGAATCAGTCTCCAGAGCTGTGGACGAGGGTAAGGTGGTCCACACAGCCTATCTGGACCTTGCCAAGGCCTTCGACACCATCCCCCACTCTGGAATCATAGACAAACTTACTAAGCTGGGCATAAATCCCAATGTCACTCGATGGGTTGCCAACTGGCTTACTGACAGAACCCAGAATGTAAAAGTAGCCGACTCCAAATCAAGCTCAAGACAAGTGACAAGTGGAGTACCTCAGGGTTCAGTCCTGGCACCACTCTTGTTTGGCATCTATTTCTCTGAAGTACAGGCCAACACCAAGGGACTCTGGCTAACAAAGTTTGCAGATGACTGCAAACTGGGAGCCATTATTGAATCCCCAAATGATGTAGATAGTCTACCAAAGGGCCTAACTGAAACAGATGCCTGGTGCCAGAGCCATGGGCTCAAGCTTAATGCCAAGAAATGTATAGTTATCCCCTTTGGAAAAAAACATGTACCCATGGATTACCACATAGGTGGCAGGACACTAAACATCGAAAGTGTGATGAGAGACTTAGGGACACAGGTGGACAGTTGTCTCATTTTCGATAACCACATCACCACAACAGTCAGGAAATCCTTCTATGTGGCACACCTCATCACTAATGGCTTTTCATCCAGAAAAAAGGAGGTCATTGTCCGACTCTACTCATCCCTTATTAGACCCATTATAGAGTATAATGCCCCATTTGGTATGTACCACACAAGACATCTGCAACAGCTGGAAAAGCCACAGAAATACCTCACTAAAAGAATCACAGGCCTAAAGCAAATGCCATATGCTGACCATCTAAAAAAACTCCAGCTATACTCTGTGGCATATCGTCTACTCAGAGGCGATCTCTGCTTAACATACAAGGCCATGTCAAACCCTGAGCTGTTGGACATGCTCCACTTAAAGAAATCCCAATCCCTCAGAGCCACATGCTCCAGTGATCTAAACCTTGTCATCACAATGAACAAAACATGCTGGAGGGATAGGTTCCTGACCCAGAGACTCCCCATACTCTGGCATAGACTGTCCATACATGTCAAGCAGAGCACCTCATTGGCCCTCTTCAAAAGGAACCTTTATGATTGGATGGGAAATAGGAAATTCACCCCGGGGATCATGTCAGTCACCCTGCTAGACAGGGGTCCAGAGAAGTAAATATTGTGGGAAGAAATATCCAGGGAATTGTTATGGCTAGACTTGCATAGGCCCTAGGGTCAATAGCCTAGTACCAACCTATGAACCTAAGTGCAACTGACTCTGGGCAAGACCGCATTCCAAATTGTAGCTTGCAACAGATCCCCCACCATGCTCCAGGATTCCCACTCCTCATTTCTAGATACATTGGAAAATATTAGGGTACAAGCCAACACCCTAATAATGGGCAATTTCAACTACCCCACCAGTAACTGGAAAAACTACTCATGTACCAATTCTTTTGCTCAACATTTTTTTGGAATTCATAAATACCAATGCCTTGGATCAACTTATCCACACCCCCACCAGGAGCAGCAATATCCTAGACCTGGTCATTACCAACATGGGTGACTGGTGTTCCACACCAAAGGTTAATTCCTCATTGGTCAGATCCGACCACAAGCTAATCACCCTAGACATCCACGTCCCGTCCCCACCCCCCCATTAGGAAAACTACTGTAAAAATTTCTCCAAAGCCAACTTCATGCTTCGTAAGACAGAAGTGGCAAACTTCACGATACCCATGCAGATGGACAATAGAGGTACAACTGCTGAATCCTACACAATTGCACTTTATAAGCACTTACACGAGTGCATGGATCGTGCTATCCCTAACAGAACTAAGATGCTATCCTCCAAAAAAATGACGCCAATCTGGTGGTCCTCTGCCATAAACAAACTCTACAACAGAAGAAAGAAACTGTTGCAAAAAAAGAGTAAAATCCTATTATTGGAGGAACTCCCTGGTCAGCCTCAGTAAGAAGCTGAGATCCCTCATAAAATCCTCCAAAGCTAGTTACGAAAACAAAATTGCCACTGATTCTAAAGATAACCACAAATCATTCTATAGCTATGTCAAGAATCTCAATAGCAACACTCAGATCTGCTCTGAGTTTCAGCACAATGGCACTAAATATACAGAACCAACTGATATTGCCAACATCCTGGCAGATAGGTTCAGTGCTAACTTTACCCCCCTCTCATCCCCTAAAGGGCCCATCTCTATACCGGAAGAATGCAAAGTTCCTGTAATCATGGCTACACAGGTAAAAACCACACTCTCCAAAGCCAAGAACACAGCATCCATGGGACCTGACAACATCCCAGGCTGCATTCTACATGAACTACACAGCGAACTGGCACCTCACCTAAGTACCATGTTCAATCATAGCCTCACCTCAGGCTTTGTGCCCACTGAATGGCACACAGCGACAGTTATCCCACTCCACAAAGGGGGAGCCACCACGGACTCTGGGAACTACTGTCCCATTAGCCTGATGAGCCTGGTCTGCAAAGCCATGGAATGAATCATCATGAAACTTATAAACAAAGACATTGTTAATCTCCAAACTCTGGACCCCACCCAATTCGTGTTTGTAAAAGGCAGATCATGTCTCCTAAACCTGACTGACTTCTTTGAAGCGGTCATCAAAGCTGTAGATGAGAGTAAGGTGGTTCACACAGCCTATCTAGAGCTTGCCAAGGCTTTCGACACCATCCCCCACTCTGGAATTATAGATAAACTCACTAAACTAGGTATAAATCCCTATGTCACAAGATGGGTTGCCAACTGGCTCACTAACAGAACCCACACTGTGAAAGTAGCGGACTCCAAATCCAACTTCAGACCAGTGACAAGTGGAGTACCACAAGGTTCAGTCATGGGTTCTCTCCTATTTGGTATCTACTTCTCTGAAGTACAGGCTAAAACAAAAGATCTTTGGCTAACAAAGTTTGCAGATGACTGCAAACTAGAAGCAATAATCAAAACTCCTAACGATGTGGACATCCTACAACAGGGCCTCACTGAGACAGATGCTTGGTGTCAAAGCCATGGCCTCAAGCTCAATGCCAGAAAGTGCATTTTCATTCCCTTTGGTAAAAACTTTGTACCCATGAACTACCACATAGGCGGTAGTAAACTTAACACCGAAAGTGTGATAAGAGACCTTGGGACACAGGTGGACAGTAGTCTCTCCTTTGATAATCACATCACCACAGTAGTCAGGAAATCCTTATACATGGCACAACTCATCACAAAAGGTTTCTCATCCAGGAAAAAAAGAGGTCATTGTTCCCCTCTACTCATCACTCATTAGACCCATTATAGAGTACAATGCCCCTTTTGGTATGTATCTCACAAGACATCTACAACAACTGGAAAGACTGCAGAAATACCTCACAAAGAGGATTACCAGCCTCAAACAGATGCCCTATGCAGACCATCTCAAAAATCTCTAGCTTTACTCTGTTGCATATCGCCTACTCAGAGGCAATCCCTGCCTAACATACAAAGCTATGTCAAACCCAGAGCTTTTGGACATGCTCCACTTAAAGAAATCCCAATCCCTCTGAGCTACATGCTCTAGGGACCTAAACCTTGTCACCACAATAAACAGAACATGCTGGAGGGATAGATTCCTGTCCCAGCGACTTCCCATACTCTGGAACAAACTACCTATCTATATCAAACAAAGCTCCTCATTAGCACTCTTCAAGAAAAATCTTGATGATTGGATGGGAAATAGGAAATTCACCCCAGGGATCACTTCTGTGGCTCTGCTCGACAGTGGCACAGGAAAATAATTTTTTTGGGTGGCAAAAGCCAGGGTACCTTCTTGGCTAGGTTTATATAGGCCCTAGGGCCAATAGCCTAGTACCTCCCTATGAACCTTTGAATCTAAGATAATAGATGTTATTAGGAATAAAAGCTTGCCAAGACATTTCTTTGGAATAGGCCACTCTTATTAACATTCTAGGACTTGACTGAGTAGAAATATTAACCTCTCCTTTTAGCACATTTATGAACAGTGTATAGATCCAAGAATCTTTAAAAATGCAGTTATTTAGCCCAAAGGACAAAACAGGTAACATTATATGACCCAAAGGGGTAATCTATTTCATCCAAATTTTGTCATTGTCCAGATTAGTTGGAGTTGTTATTTCTATGTCTTAGTGGTAAACCAACCTTAGCATCCCCAAATTTTTCACTGCTGCTTGCCTCACTTGAAACGTAAATGTGAATGAATAGGCCGGGTTCGGTGGTCTCACTCCAGATATTTGCGTCAGTGATGAATAAGTCTGGATGCTTTATAGAATTACACAAAGCTTAAGAGAAATATTAGGTACACATATATAATCATACTAATATCATACTGCCATAAAATTATATAAAACGAAAATAATAAACTACTCCATAACCATTTACTATAGTCATGGTGTGACGTTTTTAATGGCTTCGGTTTTATATTCCGAGACTCGTAAGTGTGAGTCCCTGAATAATGAGACTGAATGTATGAAAATGGGAACTTACATACAGTAAAATTGACATCCTGGCTTTTGACCACATACTTATTAAATCATGAACAGTGAATCAGTGCAGAGGGGTGTGCAGTTCACAAGAGAGTTGCCAGGTTAACATTTTAAGAAGCAAGACGTTTTTAGTTCATGTGGAAAAAATATTTTGCAGCACATGGCAGCTTTCACATTATAAAAAAACAGGTTGTCTCTTTCAGATTTGTCAAGGTCACATGAATAAAACTCTGCTGAGACATTATCTGTAGTCTTGTCATTTAATATTACAAAAGTCGGATACAGAAAAATAAAGTAAAATCTGCATGAGCAATAAGTTCTTTGTCAGTAGAAGACCAGTATTAGTGAAAATAAAGCTTTACTAAGTAGACAAATGAATAATGAACCGTCTAAACACTTTGTAGAGTATTCTTTTGAGACAGAGATTTTACAAAAATAAAAAATGGCAGCCTGATCTGAGAGTTAGTTTTACCTAAATGGAAGGTAGTTAAGTGTACACAGTTTGACTAGGGTAAGCAGAAAACTGTCAGGGGGAAACCAGGAAGCATGTTATTTTTCTGAAAACTGTCAGCTCCATGTTTCAGGGTATTGAACCAGGCATGTAGCTAGAAGTCAAGAGTCGATACAATGTTTCCACATATAAGCCATACCATCTTGCTGAGAAGAGGTTTTACACTGATGATTTAAGTAATCTATATTTCTGTGAAGAAGTTATCAATGATAACTGAGTGTATAAAACTAGAGGGCAGAGATCAGGTGGAAAGGGTAAGATTTTTTGTCATGAAACAGTGCATCAGAATTTCTGCCTTTCCAAGCTAAAAAGAGCTTGTGTGTAAATAAGCTGAGCATAGAATTGTAAGTGATAATTTATACTTGTGTGTTTACATCTACTTACGGAAGGTTTATGAAGGGTGTCTGCACTGGGGCAAACGACCACCTGTGCTCACCTTATAAAATGGCAAGCAACAAGTTTTTCTTTTTTCCTTTTTTATTGATTACTGAAGGATGAGCACTAAATCAATACAGATGTATGTTGAAATCATAGGAAAGTTACCTGGTGAGCATTGTAAGAATGGAGACTTTCTATTAATTATTAAATCACACTTTGCAGAATGCTTATAGCCAGTGGCAAAACAAAAAAATCAGGAAAAAAGTCTGTTTAAAAATACATATACCACTCAATGATGCTACATGGTGAATTTAACACCTCAGAAATTAACCACTTATTGTACACATGCCTTCATGCTAGGGATTACATATGTCTGGACAGAGAAGTCTAGTCCTTCTATCATGAAAATACTGGAACACACACACAAACACAAAACACACACACACACACACACACACACACACACACACACACACACACACACACACACACACACACACACACATACTCATACACACACACACACACACACACACACACACACACACACACACACACACACACACACACACACACATACTCATATACACACACACACACACACACACACACACACACATGACTTTCTGCTATCTGACTGGCATGGTGCTAATAGATGTATTCTAGGTGGCAAGCCTTTTTTCCCCTTTGCTCCCTGAATAACATGGTAAAGCCACACTATTCTGATCCCCCTCCCCAAACAAAAAATAATTATGGGGAAGGGTGGATGGTTAAGCAGCATTAGCCATTCACCTGGAATGCCACATGGTCTTTGCCAGCAAAACGGTGTTGCCCTATAGACAGGATATTTCTTATAGGCCTAGTGCTGTAGCAGTCGCTGAATTATTCCGGAATTCTTCTGGCATAACGCACTGAGTAACCTTGATAGAAACAGGACTGTGCAATGCATTACACATTTCTGAATCCCACCTGTTGTTTGTACAGATTGGGAAACAAGCACATTGTACATTTAAGGTGGGACACTAAGCCTACCTAAAATGGATGCTACTCATCACTAATTAACTAGCTTATGTAGTGAAAAACTGACTGTATTTATGTGGAGCATGAAACTTGCTAGCAATTTATAATAACACTCTTCTCTATCATGTCAGAGCACTAAAATGTTAAAGAATATCATCCCAGTGACCGTCTATAATGTCAGCTCCTGTTATTGCTGTGACATACATGGCCTGAAGTGAAAGTTGTACATTTAATAAGTGGAATAAAAAAAAGAAGCCTGAGCTTCCTACATAGAAATGATTTCTTCTTTACAAGCTCAGCTGCATCAGTCAGCAGGTACTTTGTTGGAGGAAGGCAGAATATCCTACCTACTGAGTGACCTGGTATCCCTTTGAAAAAAGACTTTTTATTCTTGTGTTCCTTGCTGGTGTTTTGAACTTGCACCTTTTAAATTACAAAATGCGCAGTAAAGGGCACTAGATGATATGTCCAGAATGCTATTTAAGCATCTTCAAGAAAAAAAGGCCTGTGCTGGCTGACTTTTAAATGGTCTGAATGGTATTCTGTCTTGCCTCACTGAAAAGGTGATTGAAAGCAAATGAAACATATGTGTAATTAAAGTGACTGACAAGTCCAATACAATTTTACTTGCTTTCTTTGACTCCCGGGTGCAATTTATGCTAGCCATAGGCTGCTATACATCAGAAATTTGATTTAGCCATGGTCTGCACTATGACCCCCAATCCCTTAACTAAAAGCTTGGCAATAAAATAAGGGACACACTGCTAACTTTAGGGACATATAAAAAACATTATTACTTCATGACTCTGATGTTATATCCATTTTATTGGTAAATATATTTTCAGATGTAGCATGGAACTATGAAGCTACATAACACAATTTTATAATTCATTATTGAATTTCTCAGTTGCAAGCCTAGATAACACATAGGAAATGGACAGTAAAAAAATTCAGAATTATGCCAAAAAATAAAGATTAGGATTAGTTGAGATGTGTGGCCCTTAATCATATTTCAGCCATTAATTTTATTATTCAGCAATGAATTTTTAGGTTGAAAAAAATCACACAAAGTAGAAAACAATTAAGTGTTTCAAAAAGCAAAAAAAAAAAAAAACCTGTCCTAATAGGTGTAATAAAACCAAAATATTAGTATTTGCACTTGCATCCTTTCAAGTATAAATGGGATCATGGTGACATACTTCATTTCCCTTAAACAAAACATTCAGAGGAATAAAAAAAGCATTTCCTGTTATAAATTGTTTTAACCTAAAGCTAGTTTAATACTGGTGTTATTCAGTTAGCATAATTTAATGACAAGCACAACATACGCTGATGAACCATTCTGAATTCCGTCAGTAGTTTAAATGGCTAATTGTCAAAAAATCACACAACAATCAGCAATCATACATCAGTTCTTGTGGAAAGAAAGCGCTAAATCTACATGTGTCCTTGGATTATTACATTTTTGTTTGGAGACCTCTGAGTATTTTTTTTTTTGTTTTTTCCTCATAACCAGTATACCTACTGTGTGATTTTTTTTGGTTATTGGTGGCGATTTACACACAGTTTACCACCTTTTGTGTCTCTAAATGGCTAATTGTACTGAAACTTTTACAAAGGTATAGTCTGGTCCACTGAAATAAAAGAGAAGTTTGTTTCAGGACATAGTCTGCTAAAATACTTTTTCACCAGAAAACAGTCCACCGTTTAGAGACAGCTATTATTGTCCACAATAATTATTTAGATGTCCTGGTCTCTTGCAGAACTAGCTGTTGGGAAGCATACCATAAGACTGATTGGCTAATTTTGTTGTAGTTCCATAAAAAGAAAGAATCAGGTAAAGGGAAACTTGCTTATAGAATGCATGTGGCTAGACCCTTGACAACTGGTTCCTTTCCTTAACCCACACTTTCTCAGTTGTACAGCCGCACTTCCACTTTTCTATCTCCATCTTAACCTGGCTCAGATGTATTTATATCATCACCTCAGAAGACTTCACAAGCAACTGCAGTCCATATATTTACCACTTTATCAGTTAAGCATTGCTTACTTAAATGCATTGCAAACATGCCTTCCTTCTGTCCAGCAGTTCATAGTTGTGCACCCTTTCTTGTCTTCATATTACTTCATTACCTCTGATCCACTTCACTTCTTGAATATCCACATCATAGCTCTCCATCCCTTATCGTACTTTATCCAAACTCAGCACATGCACAAACTCTAAATTCTTTTAGTCCATCTCAACATTCTATGAGTAAGTTGATTGTTCTTCTCTGTACCCCCTAATACAAACAAGTTCTACAACTCTACAAGGTGCCCAATAAATGCTCACACCATTGCTTTCTCACAGCACAGTAACTGAGCTGCCTTTGTAATAAACCTTTGCATCGTTGTAGCCTTAATAGTTGCTTTTTATAGGAGGCAAAAGACTAATTTTGTCTATAATGGGCATTTCTTGGCCTTTTTCTTCCTTTTTTTCCCTTAAGATAATCCCTTTCAACCTCTAATTTTATCTGTGATTCCTTGTATCAAGACACAGCAGCTGGTATTTCCTGGCACTGAAGCTCACATGTAGTGTTTTAGAAAATTCTAGCGGATAATCTTGGCAACCCTGCAGCTCATCTTTACATCCTGTTCACCACCACTGACTCCCATATTGATGTCATCTCCAGAAACATTCACATTACTACTCAATCCTGGTCTGATGCCAGCTATAAAATGTTCAAGCAGGGTTAAACTTATCACTTGTGTCATCCCAGTGGTTGTAGCTGCGGTTGTCAGAAATCTACATCTCTGAGCATCATAACTACAGCATGTTCCAGGCTGATAAAATCTTCTATTCTCCCATATCTACAGCTGTACTCCAGGCCTGTCATGCATCCTTATGCCTAAGGTCCTCCCGAATGCCAGGTAAATGACATCTAAGGAATGATCTACAACCAGATGTGCCATAACACTGCATAACACTACATAACACTGAAGCCATTTGATCTGGCAAATTTTATGTACAGTAAAGCCTTCTAAGGTCAGGTGTTACACCATATTTTCTTCCAGGAAACAAATGCTGTTTTGCAGGAGCCATTTGCCTGATAATAATGTCAAGTTAACTGACCATCAGTTAAGCCTTCATCCTAGTTACAGTTACAGATGCAGCAGCGTGACCAGGTTATTGAGTCTTTTTAAATGTTATTGATATAATTCACCTGAGCCTAGAACAATGACTTCATTCAGCTCCAATAATCCCTTAAGTGTTTTCCTCTGAATGTGTCCTCACAAACATTCTTCTGCCCCACTAGTTCTTTTAGTAAAGGAGATTCTCTGTGTAATCCTCATTAACTCTAAACAGAAATAGTAATTTATGCATCCACTATCTGGGCTGCAGAAGAAACATTTAAATTGCCTCCTGATTGCATATCCTTTTCTCACTTGACATGCTTAAAGACGCTGTTGTTCCCAGTATTGATTCTATAGCCAGCTTCTTTTGACCCTTGATTACAACTGATCCAGTTTTTTTTATTTATCTCATATATGTAGTGCATTTATCCTTTTCACTCACGTTTATATAAAACTTCATCAACAAACAATCTCTTAAATAAAGACATGTCAAACACATCAGTGTCAGGGACCAATGAGAAGACCAAGGACACTAGGGCAGGGTCAGGAGTGTGCCGTAACCCCCACCAGTCTGTAGCATCCTTGCAAGTTCTGCAATCACTGGCCTGAAAGGCATATGTGCGCTTCTGTGCATGCCTAACTTTCCAGCCAAGTGGTATACTGTTTACAGTAATGGACCGTGACAGGCTCATAATGCCGCTATTGCAGCAAGCCTTTACATTTTCCCTCCTCGCAAGATGGGTAAACCGTGTCGGCTGCTCACCTATCATCTGCCAGGTTTGGGTGGGGCAATGATGATTGACAGTGTCTGCTGTCAAAGTTATGACACAGATGATCACTCATAGAGCTGTCATGGGGTAGTTTATTCAACAAGTGTGATACTGGTAGACATTTTGCTGTAAATTATCAGTATAAAAATAATAAAACAATAAACACTTTTTTTTCAAGTAAAATATTAATTTAATCAAGCCAAATCATTCATTTACAAATAAAAAAACATTTTTTTCCTAAACAAACGCAGAATATTATTTTACATTCACTGTCTTGCGAAAAAAGGCAGAATATCACTTTTCATTCACCATCATGTTTTCTTTGTTTGTCTGATTGTTAAAATATAACTGTAATACTTTTAAATTAAATGTCAGAAGCATCTGAAAGTATCACGTATCAATGGAGCTGTCACAAGCTATTTAACACAAAATAATAATTAAAGAAAAAAACATGTAATAGACCTATACTATGCCTCTCAACTGCCCAGATTTTCATAGAATGTCAATGTTTTTGGCTAATATTTTTGGTCAATTCCTCATAAAATTTGAGGCTTTCTGGCAAATTATTAAAAACTGAAGTCACTAAGTAACAACAAACACTTGAGTTTCAGACTTCTTGTCCTTCAGAAAATGTGTGCCAACATAAATCCTATTATTCTATCTACTATCCAAGTTTATAAGAGCAATATTTAAAATCTGTCTCTATTTTGGGGTCTTTCTCCACTTTATTTTAAGCTTTGTCCAGATTTCTGATCCTAAAAGGATAAGAGGTATAACCCATACTGTACTTGGTCCGAGATGATAATGATGTAATATATATATTTTTTGTTTCTTTGTATTTTATAGTTCTGTTAACTTTTACATAAGTTACTTTATCACGTGTGTGTGTGTGTGTGTGTGTGTGTGTGTGTGTGTGTGTGTGTGTGTGTGTGTGTGTGTATATATATATATATATATATATATATATATATATATATATATATATATATATATATATATATTATATATATACATATACACATACACATATATATATATATATATCGTATTGTTTACAGAAACATTGCTGGCATTGGAGAACATGCTTGGCTGTCAGGGGGACAGTTTATTTATGAGATGGGTGAGGTTTGCTACTGCACATTTGGTGTGGTGCATCTTTCAACAGAAGCAGAGTTAGGAAAGGTATCAACCTGAGCAAATATGCCCATTCTATTACCACATTTTAAACACTTTTTTCACACATTTTAGCAATGATATGGGAACACATACAATAACAGACAATAAAACAAATCATTATCATCATTACAGATTTTTTCATGCATTAGGCATTTTCTTTTTTAACAGGTATCATTCTTGCTCAGTTCCTGATTTCCCTTAAATTTCACTTCCCCTGAACATTATTCTGCATGCACTGTTCCACAAATTCAGTTTATTTATTTGATCTCTGTTGACCATGTTATTCTCATTAGGCTAGGAGCCTCCATTCGAGGAAGACCTGAAGTGGTATTTATATAGCTTGGAGAAATGTGACCAGTACATCAGGGAATTTCCACTACTTTTTTTGACATCTTCCATGGGAACTTTTGTATCCACTTGCTACGCTCTCATAGGTTCATAGGTGTTTACTACACTAAGGGCCACATGGGCCATTTTAAGCCTAGCCAACCATCCCAAATCTCTGACAAGTTCTGATACCCTTGGTAAGTGTAAGCATGGGCCTGGGTGATGAACCATTTACAGGTTATTGTGTCCATCAGAGACATAGGTGCCAAACCAGGGATGAATTTCCAGTTTCCCATCCAATTGTCCAAGTTGCACTTGAATTGGGTTGGGGAGCAACTCTGTTTCACATGGATGGGGGAGCCTGTTCCACAGACGGGGTAGTCTCTGTGATACATACCTGTCTCTCCAGCATGTCCTATTTATACCACAGGCAATGTTTAAGTCTTTATAATGGGTAATTCTGATACTGTCTGTTTTGTGGATATGCAGGAGTCCTTCAGAATGGGGTCTGACAATGCCCTGTATGCCAGGCATAGATCTCCCCTCAAAAGACTGGAGGAGACAGAATACAGGGATAGGGCCTTGAGGCGGTCTGTATAGGACATTTTACTTATGCCCTGTATTCTTTTAGTGAGGAACCTCTGTGGACTTTCCAATTGTTGGATATGCCTGGTTAGGTATATACCAAAGGGGGCATTGTACTCAATGACAGGTATGATGAATGCCGAATACAGTGAAATAATGACTTCCTAGGACTTAGATGCTTTACCTTTGTTTATAAGTTGCACAATATAGAATGATTTACTCACCACTGTAGACACATAATAGTCACAGGCTAGATTACTATCTATGTGTGTCCCTAAGTCCCTGACTACTGGGTCAGCTCAAAGGGGTGTGTTGTCAATATGATAGTTACCAGGGATGGATGACTTCACAAAGGATACTATTATGCATTTATTGGCATTTAGTTTTAGTCTATGGCTCTGACACCAGTTGTTTGTCTGTGTCAGCCCCTCATGGAGAACATTTGTCTCAGTGTGAGATTCAATGACAGCTCCTAATTTGCAATCATCTACAAATGTAGTCAGCCAGAGACCACTGACATTGGTCTTAACATCTGATAAGTATATGTCAAAAAGGAGCGGTACAAGGACTGATGCCTGAGAGACTCCACTTGTGAATGGCCTCTTTGTAGAGTTGGACTCCCCAATTCTAACTTCTTGGGTCCTGTCTGTGAGCCAGTTGGCTATCCACCGGGTGACATAAGGATTTGTACTTAATCTCTTGAGTTTGTCGACAATGCCCAAGTGGAGTATTGTGTCAAATACCTTGGCCAGATCAAGGTAGGAAGAGTGAATGATTTTTCCCTCCTACATTGCTTTGGTAACTTTCTCAAAGAAGTCCACCAGGTTGAGTAGGCATGATCTGCCTTGACGAAATCAAACTTGGTTGTGTCCAGTGTCTGGAAGTTTACTATATCACTATTGATCACCTCTATGATAATTCATTCCATGGCTTTACATATAAGACTAGTGAGACTTATGGATCTGTAGTTCCCAGGGTCTGTAGATAGCCCACCTTTTTGCAGAGGGATGACTGATGTCTTTCTCCATTCATGAGGCACAAGACATGTTTGGAGGCTACAGTTAAATAGTAATTCCAGAGGCCCTGATACATCATGTTTCATGCTATTTAGAAGGCATCCTGGGATATTGTCTCGGTTTACTGATGCAGCGTCCTTGGTCTTAGAGAGAGCATTAAGGACCTGTTCCCTAGTGATAGTAGGGGAAGTTATATTTGATGATATTTCCTGAGGGAAGGTTGGGGGGGAGGGGTAAAGGTGGAGCTGAATTTATCAGCCAGGAGGTTTGCTATATCTTAGATCACCTAGCCAAACTTATGGCTAAATTTAGGACCCTAGATATAGAAAATTCTTACTTAAAAGAATGTATATCTAGGGAAATTGTTCCCAGGGGTTTGCAAGTTTACAAATTTCCAAATAATGTTACCATGGGTACAGTGTTTTATAAGGAGTTGATTGAGGTTTTTAACAAATGTGGCCTAGATGTATTAAGGCTTATTATTCGAGAAAACTAAAGGATACAAGAAGATGTTCAAAAGGAAATTGATGCTCTAGACCAGTGTATTAAAATTGACCTCTTGTACACTGTAGAAGATGAAAAAGAAAGATATTTTAATATTAGGAAGGATATAGATAAGACTAGTGAGAACTTAATACAAAGAAAAATTAAGAAATTAGATAGGGATATGAATGAATATAGTAGTAATTGTAGTTACCCCAACCCCCCACACAAACATTATGTACGTGATATGCAGCTGAATCAAGAAAATAAAGAGACAGAAAATTGGCATAATGATGGACCAGGGCTTATAGAAGGGGATGTTGATTATGAACAGGCATTTCCACCTTTAAGGAGGTCTGAAAGGCTTATGAATAAGCAAGGCCCTGCACCATCAAATTTTCAATGGGGGGAGGGGAGAAGGGGGAGGGGGAGATTTTAACCAATACCCACCTTACCGACAACATACAACAGGAAATAACTATTATTGGAAATAGATGTATTTTTGATAATTTCACTATTTATAATTTTAGTAATTTAGATTTAGAAAAGGAACATTTTAAGCTTCTATCTAAGGGTTTTAAATTCATCCCTTATATTAAGGGTGACATAGCCAAAACCTTAATGGATATAAAAACTTTTTAAAGAAAAGTTAATTTAAGAATCATGCTCCCTAATGAAACAATGGATAGTAATAAAGAACTTAAATGTAAAACTACCTATAATCCACCTTTACACCCCCAGTTAAGTAATTTGGAGAAAATAATGGAAAAAGAAATTAGGAAAGAAGTAGCAAATACTAGATATCGTGCCAACCTGAACAAAAAGGAAAGACAGTTGGTATATGAAATGAAAAATGACCATAATATAAGAATAATGAAACCAGATAAAGGAGGAGGTATTGTTATAATGGATAAAATTGAATATGATAGTAAAATGTATGCCATAGTATGGGATGACACAAAATACAGCTATGTTTCTAAAAATTAAATGAACATAGCATACAATAAGATGGACGTGAGTCTAAGGGACATGTTAAATGAAGGTCTTATTGATTATAGTACATTTTCATTTCTTCAAGTGGACAAACCAAAGGTACCCACCATCTTTGGGATACCAAAGACATACAAAAATGACGAAGACCCCCTCCCCCCCGCTAAGACCGATCAGCAGAAGGATCCAAAACCTACCCATTAGCAAAATATGTGGATTCTAAAATTAAGAAAATATGGGTGGAAAATAAGTTTATATTAAAGGATTCATGGGATCTTCTCAAATAAATTTCTGGTGGGCTATATCATAAAGACCTTTTATTTATAACAATAGATATTGTAGATATATTCTCCTCTATACTTTATAGTAAAGGAACGAGTTTGTTTGAACAAATGGTATATGAAAGTAATATCTTAACACCTAATGAGAAACTAGTAAATGTTTGGCTAATGGAGATGGTATTAAAAAATAATTTTTTATACTTTAATGGAGAGTTTTTTCAACAAATTCAGGGGGTGGCAATGGGAGCAGCCTGTGCCCCTACCTACGCTAACTTGGTTTTGGCTAAATGGGAGGATGAATATGTTTTAAATTCCTCTTTTAATGTTAACTGGATTCTTTATCGTAGATTCCTGGATGATAATGTTATATTTTGGATTGGAGGGAAAGAAAAATTTGAAGAATTCTTAGTTTATTTAAACCAAACAACTGATTTTTTAAGATTTACCTATAAAATATCAGATACAAACCTACAATATCTTGATACAGAAATATATAAGGTGGGGGAGAATGTAGAGACTAAAATATATAGAAAGCCCACCTATTGTAATTCTTATTTACATTTTGATAGTGCACACCCCATGCACTGCAAGAAAAATATTGTCAAGGGGCAGTTTGTGAGAGGGTGTCGCATGACTAGTTCAGATATGGAATTTACAAAAGAATGTGATTTATTGGAAAATATGTTTTTAGGAAGGGGGTACCCCATAAACATGATAAGAAACATTAGAGAGGAAGTAGAGAGAGGTAGAAATGACAGATTCCTCCCCATTGTGAAAGAAATAAAGCCAACAGATGAAGCAATAATAGAGAATGGAAATAACAAAGACAATTTCCAGCTGCCTCTAACCTTAGAATATAATGCCCTTAATTGAATATAATGCCCTTAATAATAAAACAAAAAATTTTTTTGCAAAGGAATGGGATAGATTTACTTCTATAACTGACATAGGTAACCTAGAAGAAATTCCATCTAACATTATATAGAAAAACTCTCAAAGTATCAGAAACATCTTGGAAAATAAAAACCAAGGACACCTTAATAGGAAAAACAAAGTAGGCACATATAAATGTGGCCACTGTAGACAATGTACCCATATTTTAAATATGGATACATTTTATTTAGAAAGCAGGGACAGATGGATTTCTAGTAACAACTATTATAATTGTGAATCAAAAGGGATTGTGTATTTGGCAATCTGTTCCACCTGCAATTCCTTCTATATAGGGAAAACAGAAAGAAAATTAAAAAGAAGGATCTATGAACATCTTAATGATATTAGAACGAGAAAAGACTCAAATGCTTTATTTAAACACACCAAGGTATGTGGGAGAGCCAAATTCCTATTCATGGTATTAGAACAAATTCAGAATGATATCGGGGGGAACCATGGGAAGAAAAAATAGAATATAGGGAACTTTGGTGGCAAGTAACATTAGAAGCAAACAATCCCCCCCGTTTGAATGACTTTATTACCATTGTGCCTTTATTGAAATTAAGAGCAGCTAAGCTTTGAATTCATTGCTGCTAGTTAGCATTTAATTCCCCAGTAGAGGGCAGCATACCAACATTTAAACAAATTCATTAATAAATTATTATTATAGCCTACTTTTTTAACAAAATGGGATTTATTTTAACTTTTATTTATTTATTAATCAAAAAAACCCTTCCTAAATTATTTATTGTGAATATATTTTAACTTGATTTTTATTCTTATTTTTATGTGACTTGGAGGGTTTGTATTGTATATTCTAAGTGGAAAGAACTATTTATTTTTGAAAAGTAATTGATTGATTAATGGGTTTTAATTAGGATAGGTTAACTGATGGTTTTAAATCTGTATATATATATAAGTTGGCTTAATACACTGGTCATCTGATGAAGTCTGGTCCAAATACAGACGAAAACGCTTAATGTGTAATAGCGTTAATGGTGGAATTTGTTTTGTTTTTTTGTGAAGAGTGTTTAATACATTTTTGTGTGGAACTTATTGCAACCTGCATACTCCTTTCCATGATTCCTGTTTTCTTGGTTTATATATTCTGGCTCAGTATAGGTGGCTGCATTTACAAAGGGCTCTGCACACAATTGTGCATTGCTTTTGAGATTGCGGACATAGCTAAAGAATGCTTTGTGGTTGCCCTTGGCTTGGGAGGCCAAACTTATCTCAAATTTGGCTTTGGTAGACCCTGCTGGGTGCTTCACCTCATAATTTTTGCCATGATTTTCTTCTTCCTGTTATACAGCCTATTGATTTTGTGATTCCACCAGGGTGACTTCTTTTTTGAGTTAGTTCTGTACTTCTTCCTGATGCTACATATGCCGCTATGCAGCTATTAACTTGCTTGTACAGGGTTTCTGTGAACAGTTCTGCATAGGCAGAAGTGCTCTCAGGGTTTATGGGGGCTTGGAATTTTGCCAGGTTCTCACTTAATAGCAGGAGGTTAGCCTTAGAATAGTTCCTGAATATTCCAGGTTTAGCTGGGGATCCAGATTTATTTTTACTTCAGAGGAGACCATTTTGTGTTCTGATCTTACCAGGGAAGACCTTACAGTAGGGGATATGCAGCACTCTCCCATATTAGTGAGGACCAGATCCAGTATGGTTGCAACCCTGGTTGGTGTATTGACTTTCTGGTCTAGGGAGTTTGTGTTTTCAAAATCCAGGAATCTCTGTGCATGGAGGTTTGGTGTTGTGTAGGATTCCCAGTTAATAGTGATATTTTTTAATTATTATTTATATGTAATTTGCTTCTTTCATTTTCTAAAAACTCACTTTAGGATCTTTTATCTCCTTTACGATATTCAGTACTTCAGTTATGGCTGAGAGAGAGATGGCAACAGTTGACAAAACACCCTGACACCATGTAGAGAATGGGGAAGGGGGGGCTGATGATGATGATGACAATGATGATAGGACAGGTCGTACAGAGACAGATATAAATTAGGTTTGAGCTTCCATGTTACTGTAATGACTGACACATGCATGAACACAAAACAGCATACTTCATCAGTTTTACTTAACAAAATGTAACGGTGAATATCACAACAGAGAATGCACAAACATTGCTAGCCTTTCTGAATTTGATATGCGTTGTTTTTGTTACTAGAGAAGTTATCCTTCACTTATCAGTAGGCAAAATATGCTAATAAATACAGAAAGGGCTTGTTTTCACATTTCTATCATTTAATCCCTAACTTCATTTTTTAAAGCATATCTAATGATGTTTTACAAAGAACTGGAAAACTAGCAGTCTTCACTAGTGACAGTATTTGTTTTACATTTTAAATTCTAGTTTAAAACACACCAATGTGCCTGCTTTTCTCTCTTTCTCTCTGTCTCTCACTCTCTTGCTCTCAATATCTATGACACACACACACACACACACACACACACACACACACACACACACACACACACACACACACACACACACACACATTCTCGATTCATTCTGTCTTGTTAATTTTTTATATATCTGTTGGTCTTTAAAGCATACAATTTGTTAAATCAGCTTTATTTCACAGTGGTTCAAACAGCAGAGTATCTCTGGTATTTTTCTATCACAAAATCTATATCACTTCTGTGGCGCAGCTGGTATAGCTGCTAAGGTGGCTGCCTCACAGTGCTGACGTATCTGTTTTTGCTTCCTCAGTGTGTATCTTCTGTGTGGATTTTGCATGTTCTTCTTGTTTCCACTTGGCTTTTCTGTGGGACCTTCTGTTTCTTTTCATATTCCAGAGACATACTGTTAGGTCAGCTGATGATATACCAAATTTACCATCGATCTGTGAATGCTGTGAGTGTGTAAGCATACCTTACTGGACTGATATCCCATCCAGGACTGGCTCCATGCCTCCTATAATTGCTAGCTGTGATAAGTCCTTGCTTCCCAGTGACTGAGCAGGAAATGTGGCCACTGGCAATGAATGAATGAGTGAATACTGCTCCAGTAAAACACATCATGTCTTTTATCTTTATGGACCACATAAGAACAGTAACGTTTTACACTTCAAACAGTATTGAGGTTACATCTGAAGTTCTATATCCAGTCCTTGAGACCACATTGATATAAGGACACTGAACCATTGCAGAAATGCAGAAGTCACACAGTGGAGTGTGAAAGGAAAATATTAGACTTTTATAGACCCAAGAATATATCTGCTAAAGGGAGAATGGAGTGTATGCTTTCACTGGAACATTCTAATATGTAAACTGTGTCATTAGGACAAGACAGAGAAATGTTTTTCAGAATATCTAGGATAGAAAAATAAGGGGGCATGACATAGTTTAAAATGAAGGGTATGTAAAAAATAAAGGATAGTGGATTAAGGCTATGAGATGTTAGTGAGCTGTCTTCTGTGGTCCAGGGTTTGATTCCCTAAGCATTAATTTGCTAACCATGCAATTAATATGCAGTAGGTTCTAAAAGTAATTTTAAATCCACTTGTACGTTTTGTGAGGAATTCCAGTTGCAAGTATGCACTGAATGCAAACCCACTAAGCCCACTTACCTATGCATTGATTCCCATGATGTTTACAGTTTCTAAACACAGTCGATTTGACCAGCATAACCAAGCAATAACATGAATCACAAGACCTGAAAAGAATATGTTCTCCTGTAAACAGATGATTTGCTGAATACCATTTAGTTATGAATAAGTAATAGAATGGCATATTGGCATAATCTGATTATTTTGATATTCATATCTTTTCTCTGATATTCAGTGATCTGAGAATTAGATATAATAAGCAGAGGTGTAGGAGCCCAGCATCCTATATGAAGGATGTGGGGAGAATTTGTCACCCGCAAACAAAGAAAAACAACATTTTCAGTTTCAATGAACTGCCATTCAGTCATTTACTTTTGGCCACATGGTCTTCAGCAAATCGGTCATCAGGGAAGTGATCATTAACCAGATGTGAATAACAAATACATCACATGAAGAATAAAACTAGCAATGAAACCATTAAACCCAGATCAAAACTAGTTTTATTAATTTATTGATGTGGCTTGGTTGCTTTTCTTCTCTCTTGCAACCTTTGAGAACTAAGAATATTGTCTGACTATCTCTGTGTTGATGACTGACTGACTCATCAAGGACAAAATGTCCTATTTTTTGAAAAAAACACATACAATGCAGTACGTATTACCTCACGGCTGTGAAAACCACTTACATGTTGACTGCTAAAAAAAAATCAGATCCAAATGGATAAAAAGCTCCTTTTATTACTGATCATTATTATTAGTATTATCAGGTATAGCCATCTGCACCTTTCTCGGAACCAGTCTGCCAGGAGGAAGTTTAGAGTTAAAAGTCAAAGGCTGTTATTATTTCAAAGTGTCATTTTGCTGACGCTTGGACTGAATGTGTGAAGTCTCTCAGTTAGCAAATGCTATAAAAAGTCTTCAGAATTATAAAAGGAAACCAGCATGAATAAAGTGCACATTCTTTGTTTTTGTTAATCTAAGTTCATGTTTAATAAAGATGGCACAGGTAATTAGCTGCTACAGCTATATTAAAAAAAAGCAAATCAGAAAAGTACCCACTATTTGTACTTGGTTCAATTTACTTACAGAAACTAATCCATTTTAAAGCCAGAATTTTTCATTTGCTATTGTGTAGGGGCTCATGCAGTTGGAAATCAAGTTACTTACAAAGTGTTGCCAATCAACTAGGTAACATTTAGCTTTTCTTGTGTTTATTGCAGTCTGTACTAAGAATATGATCTAAAAACTAGATTACCTTGCCACTACAAAACCTAAACAAATCAAAGGGGATGAAATCTCAATGCAGCTGCTTTGAGAAAAGTTGCACCTCATAGATCACTAGAGAAAATTAAGGGACACACATCCCATAATGCAAAGCATCATGGGAAAGAGATGTGTACAACTTCTTTAAATAATTTCCACTGGTTCATCTTTTATTCTTAAAATATATATCTCTAGTTCAGATTTCATTTGACATTTTGTTTTTTGATGGTAGAATGGGACAATTGTTGTTGTTGTGTCTTTTGGCTTTTCCTGGTTAGGGGTCGCCACAGCGGAACGTCCGCTAATGATTGGCAGTTGATTTTTACGTGCTGAGTTGCCAGCCCTGACGCACAACCTTCAACAAAGGTACGCCCATTCACGCAGAGGACGTTCTAGCTGAGAATCGAACTGGACAGCGTCTTACTGTGAGGCGACATCGCTACCGCAGCACCACCACCGCGGCAGAATGGGACAATTGTGCAACTGAGAATTCTGTACGAGCATTTAACATTCTACTGACCTTCCAGACCTTCTTGCTGCCTCACTTTTTCTCCATCTTTCCCATGCTCTCCTGAATGTCTCTTTGGATGCATGTTTCTACTACCTATTATGTAAAACTATTCATTTGTCCCTTACCTTCTCTATGAAGCACTTTCAAATCATCAGGGTAACCTACATTATAGCTCTCTGGTGTGATTTTGTATGCTGGCTATCAAATCCTCCTTGTCTCTTCCAGTTTGTAGTAAGAACAGCTCCATGCCTTCAATTCCTCGATTCTCTTTGTCATGTGCTTCCTCTTCACCCAACATATACTTTGGATGACTTTTCCCTAGATGCCCTGCAGCACTCTGATATCCTTCTCTCGGTTTTGCCTCTAGAACTTCACATGGTCCTCAAAGTGTTGCCTGATTGTTGCTGCCACACCTCTCAATCAGCTCGCTGTCATCAAATCCATGCGTAATAACCATGCTGAGTACATTCTCCTGTTCTGTCTTCAGTTCTTCTCTTAGCTACACCACGATTGTTGAAGTTCAAATGCAGTATTTACCTTTTGTCTGCTGTGAACCCCAACTACCAAGTTTCTGTCCATGTGATCAGCCTTTCTGGGTTGTTGCTTTATCTCTTCCCCTTCCTTTTCATGTTTGTTTTTAGACCACTCATCCACAAGTTCTTAATTTTTATTTATTTCCATTTGTTAAACCAGGTAGCTTGGCTGGTCAAAGTGACCCTTTCAGCCATGATCTGGGCCAAAACAAGATATACTCTAATAGTACATTAATTGCAGAACATGATATGTGATAGAGTATATAACAGTTTACATACTGAGAGAGGAAGTCAAAGTCTTGAAACATAATTATTTACAATTATATAAATATGAAGACATCCATATGTAACAAATGAAACTGGAGACATAGCTATTGCAGAGCGAAGGGAACAGCTGTTCCAGATGCAATGTTTTAGGAGCACAATTGGCAGATACTGATGGGGCATTGTTCCCTAATGATTAATAGGGACCTAAGATGGGGGCAATACTGCATATTTAGTACCTACCCTCAAATAAGAGCACTGAATGGCATAGTGGCCCTTGGTTGTAGAGGAAGCAAAGAGATTTTGTTTTTAAGAGCTCACAATGATAGGTGTGACTACTAGCTAATAAAGCACAGTGACACATTTTGTTTTCAGACATTTGGATGAAAAGGGAATCATAGGAGGAGTGAGACAGCATGACTGGTAATGCATACATTAACTACTGTTTGTTTATAAATGTAAATAGAAATGTAACTACTTTGTGTTTGATAGGAACTTAGTATAATGCAGTATAAGCAAATGGAGCTTTTCTCCCCAGGTGTCCACTGAAAATGGGTATTACCCAGTCGGACTTTCCTGGTAAACAAAGACAAATAAATAAACAACTACTTGAGTTTAGGTAGTGATACATTTCATGTTATTGCTATTGTGCTGCTGGAGAAGTACGTGAGATATTTTGTAGCACATTTTAATTGATCCTTGAGTTTATTAGTGACGAGTTTAATGTGCTGCTTAAAGGATAACTTGGAGTCTAACACAAGCTCTAAAAACCTTTGATGTTTTATTGCTGGAAGTGATATATTCTTAAAATATTTCACCACTTAGGTGGGGAGTTTACTTATAGGCTATTGTGTTCCAAAGGTCATAGCAGCTGACTTGGATAAATTGATAGTCAGTTAATTAGCTGTGGTCCATTTGTCAAGTTGGTGGGAACTATTTTGAAATTTTTCTGTATGAGGATTGGAGGACTTTTTGTCTTTGTGTAGTAATAGTAAGTCATCTGCAGGAAGAACTAGCTTTACTAGTGGAAGATCCTGGCTCAAATCATTCAGGAAGACTGAGAACATCAGTGGACCTATTCCTGGTCCCTGAGGAATACCGTATGAAAGAGTGCCTATGTTGGACAGTTGGCCACAAACAAGAGCCTAAAATGTTTTATTTATTAAGTAATGTTGGAGCGATAAAGATGTGTTTTTCCTAAATCTAAGTGGTGAAATTCCTTTAGTAATAATGTGTGATTAACAGTTTTGAAGGCTCTTGTCATGTCTATAAATATACCTGCTGTGATACCACACTTAGTCATATTAATTATATAGTTGGTTACTGTATAGAGGGCTGTGATAGTACCACGTTTATTCTGAAACCATGCTGCTCATCACAGAGGAGGCCATATTTGTTGATATGAATCAATAATTGCTTATAAACTATGTTTTCAAAGGTTTTGTTAACAGGCAGAGGTTGGCCTACAGTCTTTCATATCTTTGGGTGCTACACCTGCTTTTATGTTATCACAAAGAGTTTAATTATGTTCTTTGTGTCCTCAGATACGCCTGAAATGAACTTAAGAATATTAATCATTTCTCTTATTTTTTGCCATCATCCTTTTACCACAGCCTATCCCATGCCTTAGCCCATTTCTTTGATCTAGTTTGTTGTAGGTAAATGCTAGCCTATTAGGCTGCATTCTGTTACAAGCTTAGCCAATAACCCAGAGTCAGAATCAAACCCTGTACTTTGTATCTGGGAGGTTAATACCTTAACTGTTATGCCCACCCTGCCTTCTCCAACTCTTCCAGTTTTCCTACCAACAACCTGTGTGGGACTAAGTTGGAGTGTTGGTCAAGCCCAGATAAATTATGCTAACTACCACTCACCATCAAGATCTCCTGTAATCTAGATAAAACTGGATAGGGATTAAATGACCCCTCTTCCTGTCCATGAGCACTTACTTGGTAACTGTTGTCTCTGAGATTTGACTGTATCAAATGCTGTAACCAGTCCAGACAGGTGGTATGCAGTGTTTCACCTCATCCATTAGCTTGGCAACTTTCTCAAAGAAGTCCACGAGGTTTAGCAGGCATGACCTTCTCTTGACAAAGCCAAACTGCATTGAATTCAGTGTCTGAAGGTTGCCTATGTGTTTGCTGATTATTTCCATGGTAATTTTTTACATGGTTTACATATAAGATTACTCAGGCGAATGGGTCTGTAGTTTCCAGGGTTGGTTGATGGTCCACCCTTGTGAAGTTAGATAACTGTTGCAGTCCTCCATTCACATAGTACATAGTCTGTTTTTAGGATAAAATGAACAGTGACTCAAGTAGTCTTGAAAGGTCATGTTTCAAATTGTTTCAGAGGCATCCAGAGATATTGTCAGGGGCCATTAAGGCCATGTTTGTGGCTTTAACAAGCAACACCAGGACCTGCTCCCTGCTAATAGCTGGGGGGGAAGGGTCTATGCTAGCAAGTATTTCATGGGGAGAGATGAGGTAGAGTGGGGGATGAAGATTGGGCTGGATTTGTAAGCCAGCAGACTCGCTATGTTGCTCTGTTCAGTGAAGGTGGCAACACACTGCTGTGCACTGCCTTTAAAGTTCTGGACATAACTGTAGAAGACCTTGTGGTTGTCTTTAGCCTGTGAGACTATGTTGACCTTATAACTGGCATTATTGGACTTAATTAACCCTCTTAGTTCCCTGTTTAATTTAATTAGAGAGCTCTTATCATTATGGGAGTTGCTCTTCCTGATTTTAGTCATGACTTTTTTCTTATGTTATATATCCTATTGGTGTGTGCACTACCTGCTCATGGGTGTTGTATTAATAAAGGCCAGGAATCATTGTGCCTGTGAATTTGAGGCCGTGTATGTTTCCCAGTCTAGAAAGGGGTAGTTAAAGTCTACCAAGACTAGGGTATTTGATTAAATGGTGAGTGTCTCCAATAGGTCTAACTATGAGCTAAATATGGAATTCTTAGAACCTATAGCATGCTACAATATGGTATGGGACTTTGTCTGTGGTGATTTGCACATGGATAAACTCCAGGGCATCATCCAGCCTAGAGGTGTACTTGTTGTTACTGTAGATCAGGGCTCCTCCACCTTTTGTCCTTGTCTGTGATGATGGTCTACATGTGTGGAAGACACTGAAGCCTTGCACTGCCAGAGTACTTTCTGCAGTTTTAAATCATGTCTTGGTAATAACACAGATGTTTATATTCTCTA
Source organism: Protopterus annectens (assembly GCF_019279795.1). Classification (NCBI taxonomy): domain Eukaryota; kingdom Metazoa; phylum Chordata; order Ceratodontiformes; family Protopteridae; genus Protopterus; species Protopterus annectens. The sequence continues at coordinate 158,079,823 of NC_056746.1, read as the reverse complement.
AAGTGAGGAAACTTTGTAAGGTATGAAGTTTCTTGTTTAGGCTCCTAGCATTTAAGCAATAACACCTTTAGGTTTGTTTGGGTTTTATTTGCTATGTCGGTAGGTTTATCAATTTGACATTGTCAAAAAAGGCTCTAAGATGGCGGATAAAGTTTTAACCAATATTTGGAAGCCTAAGGGGGACAGATGCAGACCATCCTGTGCAAAGCAATGTGATTTGTCAACCATGTCCTCGCATGCTGACAAATATTGAAAACCCCTGGAAAGACATCAGAAAGTCAGTTATTAAAGTCAATCATCTTTTGTTCATATTGTGGAATAATTCTAGGTGAAGGCAGAATGCTGTCCATGAAAGGTACATACCTGCCTGAGGCACATATTCAAAGAGCTCAACATTTTCTCTCTTCATATAGTCTAGGGAGGTACATTTCAGGCTATTAATGTCATTATAGACTATGATAGAATCATAATGATTACCTGTGGTGTAATGACTTGAGTGTGTCTGTAACTTGGCAGATCCTGGATCCAGATAAGTAGCTAACCGTTATCTTCTTGTTCGGTCTGGAGAAAGAGGCATCTTTGTGTCATACAATGGAGTCCCGTATGACAAGAGTTCTGGGTAATGTGCTTGCTTGCCTTTTTCCATGTTTTAGTCAAAATGTTATCTGCTTGCATTTTTTTAGTTTGTTCTCAGACCTTAGTTTTGTCATTTTGTAGATAAGTACTAGGCTAGCTGCGATTGCTGGCCATTTTAAGCCTAGCCAATGTCCCTTTTTGTGCTTGAATTATCCCCTCCCATTTGGTTAGAGACTGGCCTTACCCATCCCATGGTCGATAATTATATATTACTCCTAATCAGAATAACTGGGATCATACCATAGATAATTTGACAAGATCCATGCATGGGATAAAGAATTTAGGAGCTGCCTCTGTCCATTAGTAGTACAGGGGGCAGTCCTGGGGTAAATTTTCTGTTTCCCATCCATAGATCCAAGTTGCACTTGAATATGGACAGGGATGAACTTTGTTCTATGTGAATTGGGAGCCTCTTTCATAGCAGTGCTATCCTCTGTGAGATATACCTGCCCCTCCAAACTATTCTGATGATGTTACAGAAAAGGTTTAGATCCCTGGAATAAGTATTTCTGATGCCATTTGACTTGCTTATGTGCAGTAAATGTATCAGTACTATGTCTGAGGATGCCTCAAGTGCCAGACACAGGTCACCTCTTAGGACTTTGTAGGATATTGAGTACAGTGGCGGGGCTTTGAGTTGGTCCATGTAGAACATGTTGTTTAAGCCTTGTATCCTTTTAGTAAGGTATCTCTGGGCGTTCCAGCTGTTGCATTTGTCTGGACAGATACATGCCAAAAGGGGCATGAAATTCAATGACTGGCCTAATCAGGGCTGAGTAAAGGGAGACAACGATGTCCCTAGATCTAGACGCAATCTTTTTGTTTATATACTTTGCTATATAGAAGGACGTTCTTACAACAATGGACGCATGTTGGTCAAAAGTTAGGTCATTATCCACATAAGTTCCCAAAACCTGAATAACTGTGTCAAATCTTAGGGGCATATTGATAATTTGGTAGTTCCTTGAGATAGATGACTTTTCAAAGGATACAGCAATGCATTATTTGGCATAGTTTCTGTCCATGATTTTGACACCGGTTATTTATTTGGGACAAATCTTTCTGTAGGATCGCTAAGTCATTTGAGGATTCAATGAGTGCTCCTAGCCTGCAGTCATCTGCAAGCTTAGATAGCCAGAAATGCTTGGTATTAGCTTTTACTTCAAAAGAGTAATTGTCAAACAGGAGAGGTCTTAGCACAGAACCCGGGGGGACTTTACTGGTGACTGGTGTCTTGTGGAAGTAACTTCCCCTATTTTGATTTCCTGCATCCTATCTGTGAGCCAGTTTGCAATCCAGAGGCTACCATAGGGGTTTAATCTCAGTTTGTTTAGCTTTCCTACTATGCCTGAGTGAAGAATTGTGTCAGAAGCTTTGTCCAGGTCAAGGTATATGGTGTGTACCATTTTGCCTTCATCCATTGCTTTTGTGACCTTTAAAAAAATCTACCGAGTTGAGCAAGCATGATCTGCACTTCACAAATCCAAACTGAGAGAGGTCCAGTGCTGGGAGGTTCCCTGTATCCTATCTGATTGTTTCCATGATATGTTTTTCTATGCCTTTGCACATGAGGTTGGTCAGAATTGTGGGTATATAATTTCCTGGGTCTCTGGAAGGTCCTTCCTTATGCATGGAAATGACAGCAGCTGTTCTAAATTCACTTGGTACAAAACCTGTATGGAGGTTGAGACTGAACAGTGTTGTTAGGGTGTGGCTAAATCAGAGCAGTGTTGTTAGGGTGTGGCTAAATCAGAGCAGTGTTGTTAGGGTGTGGCTAAATCAGAGCAGTGTTGTTAGGGTGTGGCTAAATCATTCTTCATGGTATTTAAGATGTGTCCTGGGATATTGTCAGAATCCAATGATGCAGCATTTTTAGCTTTTGATAGCATTTTCAGGACTTGGTCTTGTGTAATAGCTGGAGGCGAACCAGTTTTAGGTATATCTTGAGGGACAGACGGAGGGGAGTTACAGCTAAATTTATCAGCCAGTGGGTTTGCAATATCTTCAGCCTCAGTGTAGGTAATATAATTTGCAATAAACTCAGGAATTGCTACATTGTGCTTTTGAGATTACAAACATAACTAAAAATGCATTGTGACTGTCTTTGGCTTGGATTGCTATTTTAGCCTCAAACTTCGCTTTGGTAGGTTTTATAAAGCTGCTGGGTTGTTTGTTTGTTTATTTCAGTGACAAGGGCTCTAACATTCCAGAAATTACTCTTCTTATTTTTGGTCAAAATTCTTTTATTTTTATTATAAAACTTGTTAATATTATGGTTCACCAAGTGAGTTTGTTTCTGTGGTTTGCCCTGCACTTGTTCCTATCCAGTACAGCTGCATCTATGCAGCTGTTTACATGCTGGTATAGTGTGGTAGACATTTCTGTGTATTCAGTGGAGTTAATTGGGTTTGGTGAAGATTTAAAGCTTGCCAATGTATCACTTAAGAGTAGGTAGTATGTCTTAAAAGAAATTTCTAAAGATAAATTGGGTAGAGGAGATCTCTGGCTGGGCAGAAGAGATCTCTGGTTTCAATTTTATTTTGAAGGAGACTGATTTATGTTCAAACCCAACAGGATGAAAATATGCAAGGGAAGGTGCAAGATGCTCCCATATTAGTAAAGACACAATCCAAGATGTTATTCCCCCTGGTGGGTACTCTGACTAATTGTTCCATGACATTTGTATTGACATAGTCCAGGAATCTATGTGGTTATGCAGTAGTGGTGGTGTAGATTTTCCCATTTATAGATGGATAATTTAGATCACCTCGGAAAAGGGTAACAGGTTTAATACTGAGCGTTTCTAGTTAGATAGGGATTGTGGCTTTCTTGTGTTATAGAGAGCTCTTTATCTAGCTAATATATGGTATGGGACCTTTCCGATGGTCATGTGGACATGAAGAAGATCTATCGCATCATGCTTACCAGCCTCAATGGGAGTGCCTTCTAGAAGTAGGTTGAGATACATCCACCATTTTCCCCACCTGCACAGTAGTTGGTCTATTTATTTATTTATTTGCAGTTTGTTTACCAGGAATGTCCATTGGGCCAAAAGGAGAAAAGCTCCTTGTACAGTTTTACAATAGAGAAATCAACAATTTGCAATTTATATAATCAACAGTTCAACTCAGACAACAGTTTGTCATTTATACGTAGTTTGAAAAATAAAATCAACAAAGACAAAAACAAAATAGTAAACAAAAACATTAGTGGGATGTTCCCTGATAGAGTATTCTAAGGACATGAAAAATAACCAGAGTACATATAATAGTAAAAAAAAAAAAAAAACGTGGAAGGCATTATAGCCCTGCTCTCTGCTGTTTTAAACCATGTCTCAGTCAATTCACAGATGTTAATGTCCCCCAGGGTCAGAAAGGCTTGTAGGCAGTGTGGTTTCTTGTTTAAGCTCCTAGCATTGCTTTATTTTCCTTTTCTTGATACTTTATGTAGGTTTATCAGATTGACATTACCTAAAAACGCATTATGAGGTGAACACTGTCTTTAGCAATAATCAAAACCCTCGAGGGTACAGTTGCAGGCCATGCCTGGAGAAGCAGCTCAGTCTGTCAGTCATATCCTCCCAGGATAACAAATATTGGACCCCGACAAGTGAAAATGATATATTCCTGGAATTCGACAATAAATGACTGAAAACCACCACGGAAGATGTAAATCAGACCAGGAACAGGATTCTTGCACCAAACGATACTCTTTTATTGTAAAACCACAATGAATTGTTCAAAAGATGTTGAGCGCTTTCATCAATATACATATGACTTCCTCAGAACACAATGTAAGAAGAAACAGTTCCCTTATAAATACAAAAAACCGCCCTTTTGCTCTCATTATTCAATTAAAAACTAACAGTTGATGACAATTAGTAATTAAATGCCTTCTATCTCAATGCAGCATCCTACACTGACAAAAATTCCTGTTACATCCCTCATGCTTATATTCAATATTAAATACAATAATAAACATCAATGGTTAAAAATGAGTAATAAATTTCTAAATTCAACTACTAAAAGGAACTACAATGAAAATATGTGTTGACTAGTAATAAAAAAAACAGACTATATCCTATTATATTATATTGACTACTTATATTACTCTATATTAATGATCTCCACTCTGTAATTCCTCAAGCTACCTGCATTCAATACGCAGATGACTCCACTATCATTTGCTCAGCATCCTCCTCTTCAGATCTAATCTCACTAACTCAAACTATGTTTAACACAGTAGAAACATGGTTCACTAGACGATACCTACTTCTCAATGCTAAAAAAACCAAACTTCTCCTCTTCACCCCCACCACTCGTACCTCTCCACTATACTTCACCATCTCCTCAATCAACAACACTGTCATCTCTCCTGACCCCACAACTAAACTACTAGGAATAACCATTGATAACAATCTCTCTTTTGACCAACACATCAACAACACCATCAAATCAGTTAACAGAAAAATAGGATCATTATACCGTATTAAACCATTTCTCACCCCATCTACTAGAGCTACAATTGCTCACTCCCATCTCATATCAACTCTCTTTACGCCTCCCTATCTTCACCAACCTCAAGAAAACTAACCTAAACAAACTAGCAACTTGCTACAATAACATTGCCGCTGCTACTGGTAACCCTTTTAGAACCCATCACTGCCACAACTTGAAACACTTAGGCTGGCTGGAACTACAAAACTATCTTATTATCTCACAACTTACTATTGCCCACAAATTACTGTACCAACCTACCAACACCCCTATACTTTCACAACTTTTACTCCCTTATAACAATCTTACCTCTCTGTTCCTCTTGTAAACTTATGACCAAACCCATAAAGGCCCACAACGTAGCTGGCGACTCTCTTTTCACCAATACTGTAGGAAGAGCATGGAATTTGCTGCCCAAGGAGTTAACTCTAATCTCATCCTTACCTCTTTTCAGACAACATATCAAACTGTACTTCCAAAACCACTGGCTTTGTTCTTGTAGTACTGCAGGCTAACTTCCATCTCTCCACCCTCTCTTTTCCTTTTACCCTTCTTTTGCTTATTAATTAGCAACTACCCTGTTTCTTTTCCCTTGCTGTCCCACTATGCTCTGACCTACTTCTCCCATCTCTCCCACCTCCTCCTGACTGTCTTCCTTCTTTTCCTCTCTCTCTTCCTAACCCCTGCCTCTTCCCTTTTATTCATCTTACATTCTCCTTCTACTACTCTACCCTTCTGAGCTTCAACTGTTATCCATATGGCAAATGCCTTATTGCATAACCTTTATGTACTAGGTAAAATGCTTTGAAACTGACCAAACATTATGTATGATATTAAACTGTTTGAGTTCCTTAATATATGTTACTTTATTAACAAACTGATTTATATTTCTATTTTTATTGTATGTCTTTATTAACAATATGTCTGTCTGTTCATTATTATGTATGTGTGGAGCTTTTCTCCCCGGGCCTCTACTGAAAATGGACATATATCCAGCTAGACTAGCCCGGTCAACAAATGTAAAATAAATAAATAAATAAATAATATTACGTCATACAAACATATAATGTATGTGTATATGTCTCCTAAACCCCATCGAAGTGAATAATATTAAATAAAATAAATACAGTAACACTTATTGCAAATAAATGTACTGAGAATATACAACTATATGTAAACTATCTGTCTAATAATGAGCTCATCCAGGAATACAAAATAAAAAATAAAAAGTGAGTGCACTGGTGATATCAAGTTATGTTCTAACTAATGGTTTAGTGGGGATCATTTCATTAAGTCCTGGTGATATGCCTGCATTTAGTCTTATCTGCCAATTGTAAGAACTTCAAATTTGCTATTTTAGAAGTGATACCATACAACCCCAGAGGGGGAAATATTAGGGCTATATTGAGTGAAAAGGAGATTAAGTGGCAGATAAGACTAAATGCAGGCATATCACCAGGACTTAATGAAATGATCCCCACTAAACCATTAGTTAGAGCATAACTTGATATCACCAGTGCACTCACTTTTTATTTTTTATTTTGTATTCCTGGATGAGCTCATTATTAGACAGATAGTTTACATATAGTTGTATATTCTCAGTACATTTATTTGCAATAAGTGTTACTGTATTTATTTTATTTAATATTATTCACTTCGATGGGGTTTAGGAGACATATACACATACATTATATGTTTTTATGACGTAATAAGTAGTCAATATAATATAATAGGATATAGTCTGTTTTTTTTATTACTAGTCAACACATATTTTCATTGTAGTTCCTTTTAGTAGTTGAATTTAGAAATTTATTACTCATTTTTAACCATTGATGTTTATTATTGTATTTAATATTGAATATAAGCATGAGGGATGTAACAGGAATTTTTGTCAGTGTAGGATGCTGCATTGAGATGGAAGGCATTTAATTACTAATTGTCATCAACTGTTAGCTTTTAATTGAATAATTAGAGAAAAAGGGCGTTTTTTTGTATTTATAAGGGAACTGTTTCTTCTTACATTGTGTTCTGAGGAAGTCATATGTATATTGATGAAAGCGCTCAACATCTTTTGAACAATTCATTGTGGTTTTACAATAAAAGAGTATCGTTTGGTGCAAGAATCCTGTTCCTGGTCTGATTTACATTTTCCGTGGTGGTTTTCAGTCATTTATTGTCGAATTCCAGGAATATATCATTTTCACTTGTCGGTTTTCAGCATGGATTCTTTGCAGGAGGCTTTTGATCTTTCAACTTCGGTTACAAGGGAAGAAGTTGATAAGATTCACTCTGAAATGGCCATCATTAAGGGTGAACTTACTCATTTAATTGAATTATTAACACCGCCGAATACATTGCACACCAATGTGGTGCAACCTAACTTGCAAAGCGTTGTTGCGTCATCACGGTCCTCTATTGGTAACGGCAGCGACGAGGAGATCCCGAATGGGCAGAGGAGGCTTTCATCTCCGTTCCCGTCGAGCTGTACACCGAGGAAAATGGAAAACGCATGTGGAACTAGCTCTAGAAGTACTTTTAATGTTTCAGCTACAACTGGACAACATGAAGAAGCGATTTATCTAATTTCTGGGGCTAAGCCTAAACGACAGCCACCAGTACGGACTTATGCAGCAGAGGATAAAACGAGTGGTGGTACGAGCAAAAATTCAAAAGGTACTGTTTTACAGAGTTCTCCCTTGGGAGACAATAGTGGTGCATATAATTTTAACATTGATAGATTTATGCACATGTCTTATGAATTTAATGATATTCATAATACCAAGAACAAACGTAATGAAGACAATGGACATTTTTCATCTTTAAAAGAGCTCATTTTTAGTTTTGGTAATAAACTCAATAAAATCAAAACTATCCAGGTTGACAATATGTATTTAAATAAGTGCATCGATAGTGGTATAGTCCCTATGGGGCTTCGATTTTTCAAGGAACCCATTGGGGTAGAAATGAATGTTGAGAACATTGAAGTGTGTAACAATATGTTTAATGGATTTGGCAAACAATTTATGCAATTTATAGTTAATTGTAATGATTCCAAGTTAAGTTGTTTACTGCAGGAGGTAGAACATTTAAACAAACTAATCAAAAAGGATGTATTATTCCCACAATGGGAAAAGCTTTACTGTAAGCAATTTGATTATGCTGAAAGTAACTGCCAAAAAGTTTTTGATAGAAAGTGTAGGAAATTACAGAGAGACATGTCTCAATATGAGAAAGGAACTGTTTATAGGTGGAATGTTAAACGAAATGAGGAGATCTATGAGGATGACAAGTATATCAGAGATGAGAATGTACATCTATATCAATCTGACGATGAATGTTTTTTAGAGGGAGAGAGGGAACACAATGTCTGGCAAACTGTGAATTACAAGGGGAAGGGGAAACAAAGATGGAACAGAAAAAGATGATAAGATCCCCAGCAGCTTTTGACAACTATATTCACAGGGCCAGACAGGATAGTACCCCTACTATCAATGTTAGTCAAGATTGTATATTAAACAACATTCTGTATACAAGTGGGGAAGTGAAAATTTATAATTACAGTTCGTGTGAAGTCACCCCGAGCTATTTCAAATATTTTCTAAAGGAATGAAATTCATACCTGATAAATCTCTGGATTTGATAGACACTATGGTTGAATTCAAGTTATTTTTGAGAAAAATAAATCTTGGGGTATTTTTCAACCAGAGTGGTACTTCAATAGGACATACAGGGGATTTAAGAAAGAAAAGCACATTCACTCCACCTATGTCTAATATATTGGCATCGTTTGAAAATGTGACAAACAATGAACTTTATTCTCTTTATAAGAAATATAAATATGATAAACAAGACCGATATATGAGACAACAAGTAAGTTTGGTTATAGATTCACTGTGTGAACAAAACATCAGAATCATGTCAGCTGATAAAGGGGGAGGAATAGTTTTATCCGATCAAGAGAAATACAAAGCTAAAATTTTTGAACTGTTAAATAATTCCACACAATATGAAGTATCCTCACTTAACCAGGTGAATATTGCTCATGGTAGAATTAATTCTTATTTGGAAGAATACTTGTTAGAAAATAGAATAAATGAAGAAACCTACAGATTTCTCAAAATCGAATTTCCTATATTGGCTACAATTACGGGGATCCCCAAGGTACATAAAAATCCTTTGGACCCCCCCGCTTAGACCTATTATTTCAGGCAGTAACAGTAAAGCTTTCCCAATGGGTAAGGTTATACACCATAGATTGAAACATATGTACAATTCCTTAGTGCATATTATGAAAGATTCCTGGGAATTCCTAGGAATTTTCAAACAAGATCTGTGGAGTCCTAACCTGGTATTCGTAACAATTGATATACAGGACCTTTTCTCCTGCATTCCCAGGAATGATGGTATAATCAGATTCCAGAATAGTTTACACAATTTTAGTGGTCTGGAACCGGATTAAGTTTCTCTACTTACTGAATTAATGGATATAGTACTCGATAATAATTACATCTATTATGAGGGAGAGTACTATAGGCAGAGGACTGGCGTAGCTATGGGGGCGGCATGTGCCCCCATATACGCAAATCTTGTACTGTTGGATTGGGAGAACGAGTTTGTTTTACAATCAACCTGGATGTCCTATATCATAAGATACGTCCGATATTTGGATGATATATTTATTCTATGGGAAGGAGATGTGGACAAACTAACTGAATTTGTAGATTATATCAATCACAGTACTAATTATCTTAAGTTTACACATCAGATGGATGTGGTGGGGATCAACTACCTTGATGTCTACATTTACAGTGATGGGAAGACTTTCCAGTCACGTATATATAGGAAGGATACCTATAGTAATGGTTACTTACACTATGATAGTGCCCATTCCTATGCTACCAAACGAGGTATCGTCAAGGGGCAGTGCATTAGAGCAGCCAGGATGACCTCGGTGAAGCAATGTATGTTGCAGGAACTAGCATATATAGGCAGTTTATTTACTGATAAGGGATACCCCTCGGCCATGATCAAGGATATCATTATGTATACATCACAGGAATGGGGTAAGAAATATCCACCATTATTAGGTATGGGCCTTCAGAATAATAGGGAAAGAGATAACAATGCCAATGACAGCAAAGATTATGACAACTATACAAAGGCATACATATTGAAATATGGGAGGCACGCCAAAGAAGTAAAAGACATCATTACTTCCAATTGGAATATACTTACCAGTGATCCTACTATCAAAGACAAAGTACCATCCAGGCCACATTTTGTATATAAAACAGGAAATAACATCAAGAGAATTATAGAAGTTACAACTAGTCATTATAAGAAAAGAAAAACATCTAAGGGGGTACTACAAAATGTGGACGTTGTAATTATTGTAGGTACATTTTTGAGGAATTTACTATTACATTAAACAATAATTTACGTAAGGTACGGTTTAGTCCTGGTAATTGTTTGTCACAACATTTAGTATATTTGGCCATATGAGACACATGCTATAATTATTATGTTGGGAAAACTGATCGTTGTCTGAAGAATAGGATATACGATCACACGTATTGCATTAGAAAACAAGATGTGAACAATGCCCTATCTCGGCATCTTATCAATAGCCCAAATTGTAAGAACTTCAAATTTGCTATTTTAGAAGTGATACCATACAACCCCAGAGGGGGAAATATTAGGGCTATATTGAGTGAAAAGGAGATTAAGTGGCAGATAAGACTAAATGCAGGCATATCACCAGGACTTAATGAAATGATCCCCACTAAACCATTAGTTAGAACATAACTTGATATCACCAGTGCACTCACTTTTTATTTTTTATTTTGTATTCCTGGATGAGCTCATTATTAGACAGATAGTTTACATATAGTTGTATATTCTCAGTACATTTATTTGCAATAAGTGTTACTGTATTTATTTTATTTAATATTATTCACTTGATGGGGTTTAGGAGACATATACACATACATTATATGTTTTATGACGTAATAAGTAGTCAATATAATATAATAGGATATAGTCTGTTTTTTTTATTACTAGTCAACACATATTTTCATTGTAGTTCCTTTTAGTAGTTGAATTTAGAAATTTATTACTCATTTTAACCATTGATGTTTATTATTGTATTTAATATTGAATATAAGCATGAGGGATGTAACAGGAATTTTTGTCAGTGTAGGATGCTGCATTGAGATGGAAGGCATTTAATTACTAATTGTCATCAACTGTTAGCTTTTAATTGAATAATTAGAGAAAAAGGCGTTTTTGTATTTATAAGGAACTGTTTCTTCTTACATTGTGTTCTGAGGAAGTCATATGTATATTGATGAAAGCGCTCAACATCTTTTGAACAATTCATTGTGGTTTTACAATAAAAGAGTATCGTTTGGTGCAAGAATCCTGTTCCTGGTCTGATTTACATCTTCCGTGGTGGTTTTCAGTCATTTATTGTCGAATTCCAGGAATATATCATTTTCACTTGTCGGTTTTCAGCATGGATTCTTTGCAGGAGGCTTTTGATCTTTCAACTTCGGTTACAAGGGAAGAAGTTGATAAGATTCACTCTGAAATGGCCATCATTAAGGGTGAACTTACTCATTTAATTGAATTATTAACACCGCCGAATACATTGCACACCAATGTGGTGCAACCTAACTTGCAAAGCGTTGTTGCGTCATCACGGTCCTCTATTGGTAACGGCAGCGACGAGGAGATCCCGAATGGGCAGAGGAGGCTTTCATCTCCGTTCCCGTCGAGCTGTACACCGAGGAAAATGGAAAACGCATGTGGAACTAGCTCTAGAAGTACTTTTAATGTTTCAGCTACAACTGGACAACATGAAGAAGCGATTTATCTAATTTCTGGGGCTAAGCCTAAACGACAGCCACCAGTACGGACTTATGCAGCAGAGGATAAAACGAGTGGTGGTACGAGCAAAAATTCAAAAGGTACTGTTTTACAGAGTTCTCCCTTGGGAGACAATAGTGGTGCATATAATTTTAACATTGATAGATTTATGCACATGTCTTATGAATTTAATGATATTCATAATACCAAGAACAAACGTAATGAAGACAATGGACATTTTTCATCTTTAAAAGAGCTCATTTTTAGTTTTGGTAATAAACTCAATAAAATCAAAACTATCCAGGTTGACAATATGTATTTAAATAAGTGCATCGATAGTGGTATAGTCCCTATGGGGCTTCGATTTTTCAAGGAACCCATTGGGGTAGAAATGAATGTTGAGAACATTGAAGTGTGTAACAATATGTTTAATGGATTTGGCAAACAATTTATGCAATTTATAGTTAATTGTAATGATTCCAAGTTAAGTTGTTTACTGCAGGAGGTAGAACATTTAAACAAACTAATCAAAAAGGATGTATTATTCCCACAATGGGAAAAGCTTTACTGTAAGCAATTTGATTATGCTGAAAGTAACTGCCAAAAAGTTTTTGATAGAAAGTGTAGGAAATTACAGAGAGACATGTCTCAATATGAGAAAGGAACTGTTTATAGGTGGAATGTTAAACGAAATGAGGAGATCTATGAGGATGACAAGTATGTTAGAGATGAGAATGTACATTTATATCAATCTGACGATGAATGTTTTTTAGAAGGAGGGGGGGAACGCAATGTCTGGCAAACGGTGAAATACAAGGGGAAGGGGAAACAGAGGTGGAACAGAAAAAGATGATAAGATCCCCAGCAGCTTTTGACAACTATATTCACAGGGCCAGACAGGATAGTACCCCTACTATCAATGTTAGTCAAGATTGTATATTAAACAACATTCTGTATACAAGTGGGGAAGTGAAAATTTATAATTACAGTTCGTGTGAAGTCACCCCGAGCTATTTCAAATATTTTCTAAAGGAATGAAATTCATACCTGATAAATCTCTGGATTTGATAGACACTATGGTTGAATTCAAGTTATTTTTGAGAAAAATAAATCTTGGGGTATTTTTCAACCAGAGTGGTACTTCAATAGGACATACAGGGGATTTAAGAAAGAAAAGCACATTCACTCCACCTATGTCTAATATATTGGCATCGTTTGAAAATGTGACAAACAATGAACTTTATTCTCTTTATAAGAAATATAAATATGATAAACAAGACCGATATATGAGACAACAAGTAAGTTTGGTTATAGATTCACTGTGTGAACAAAACATCAGAATCATGTCAGCTGATAAAGGGGGAGGAATAGTTTTATCCGATCAAGAGAAATACAAAGCTAAAATTTTTGAACTGTTAAATAATTCCACACAATATGAAGTATCCTCACTTAACCAGGTGAATATTGCTCATGGTAGAATTAATTCTTATTTGGAAGAATACTTGTTAGAAAATAGAATAAATGAAGAAACCTACAGATTTCTCAAAATCGAATTTCCTATATTGGCTACAATTACGGGGATCCCCAAGGTACATAAAAATCCTTTGGACCCCCCCGTTTAGACCTATTATTTCAGGCAGTAACAGTAAAGCTTTCCCAATGGGTAAGGTTATACACCATAGATTGAAACATATGTACAATTCCTTAGTGCATATTATGAAAGATTCCTGGGAATTCCTAGGAATTTTCAAACAAGATCTGTGGAGTCCTAACCTGGTATTCGTAACAATTGATATACAGGACCTTTTCTCCTGCATTCCCAGGAATGATGGTATAATCAGATTCCAGAATAGTTTACACAATTTTAGTGGTCTGGAACCGGATTAAGTTTCTCTACTTACTGAATTAATGGATATAGTACTCGATAATAATTACATCTATTATGAGGGAGAGTACTATAGGCAGAGGACTGGCGTAGCTATGGGGCTGCATGTGCCCCCATATCATAAATCTTGTACTGTTGGATTGGGAGAACGAGTTTGTTTTACAATCAACCTGGATGTCCTATATCATAAGATACGTCCGATATTTGGATGATATATTTATTCTATGGGAAGGAGATGTGGACAAACTAACTGAATTTGTAGATTATATCAATCACAGTACTAATTATCTTAAGTTTACACATCAGATGGATGTGGTGGGGATCAACTACCTTGATGTCTACATTTACAGTGATGGGAAGACTTTCCAGTCACGTATATATAGGAAGGATACCTATAGTAATGGTTACTTACACTATGATAGTGCCCATTCCTATGCTACCAAACGAGGTATCGTCAAGGGGCAGTGCATTAGAGTAGCCAGGATGACCTCGGTGAAGCAATGTATGTTGCAGGAACTAGCATATATAGGCAGTTTATTTACTGATAAGGGATACCCTCGCCATGATCAAGGATATCATTATGTATACATCACAGGAATGGGGTAAGAAATATCCACCATTATTAGGTATGGGCCTTCAGAATAATAGGGAAAGAGATAACAATGCCAATGACAGCAAAGATTATGACAACTATACAAAGGCATACATATTGAAATATGGGAGGCACGCCAAAGAAGTAAAAGACATCATTACTTCCAATTGGAATATACTTACCAGTGATCCTACTATCAAAGACAAAGTACCATCCAGGCCACATTTTGTATATAAAACAGGAAATAACATCAAGAGAATTATAGAAGTTACAACTAGTCATTATAAGAAAAGAAAAACATCTAAGGGGGTACTACAAAATGTGGACGTTGTAATTATTGTAGGTACATTTTTGAGGAATTTACTATTACATTAAACAATAATTTACGTAAGGTACGGTTTAGTCCTGGTAATTGTTTGTCACAACATTTAGTATATTTGGCCATATGAGACACATGCTATAATTATTATGTTGGGAAAACTGATCGTTGTCTGAAGAATAGGATATACGATCACACGTATTGCATTAGAAAACAAGATGTGAACAATGCCCTATCTCGGCATCTTATCAATAGCCCAAATTGTAAGAACTTCAAATTTGCTATTTTAGAAGTGATACCATACAACCCCAGAGGGGGAAATATTAGGGCTATATTGAGTGAAAAGGAGATTAAGTGGCAGATAAGACTAAATGCAGGCATATCACCAGGACTTAATGAAATGATCCCCACTAAACCATTAGTTAGAACATAACTTGATATCACCAGTGCACTCACTTTTTATTTTTTATTTTGTATTCCTGGATGAGCTCATTATTAGACAGATAGTTTACATATAGTTGTATATTCTCAGTACATTTAGTTGCAAGAAGTCTTACTGTATTTATTTTATTTAATATTATTCACTTCGATGGGGTTTAGGAGATATATACACATATATCACATGTTTTTATGACATAATAAGCAGTCAATATAATATAACAGGATACTGTTTGCTTTTTTATTAATAGTCAACACATATTTTCATTGTAGTTCCTTTTAGTAGTTGAATTTAGAAATTTATTACTCATTTTTAACCATTGATGTTTATTATTGTATTTAATATTGAATATAAGCATGAGGGATGTAACAGGAATTTTTGTCAGTGTAGGATGCTGCATTGAGATGGAAGGCATTTAATTACTAATTGTCATCAACTGTTAGCTTTTAATTGAATAATTAGAGAAAAAGGGCGTTTTTTTGTATTTATAAGGGAACTGTTTCTTCTTACATTGTGTTCTGAGGAAGTCATATGTATATTGATGAAAGCGCTCAACATCTTTTGAACAATTCATTGTGGTTTTACAATAAAAGAGTATCGTTTGGTGCAAGAATCCTGTTCCTGGTCTGATTTACATCTTCCGTGGTGGTTTTCAGTCATTTATTGTCGAATTCCAGGAATATATCATTTTCACTTGTCGGTTTTCAGCATGGATTCTTTGCAGGAGGCTTTTGATCTTTCAACTTCGGTTACAAGGGAAGAAGTTGATAAGATTCACTCTGAAATGGCCATCATTAAGGGTGAACTTACTCATTTAATTGAATTATTAACACCGCCGAATACATTGCACACCAATGTGGTGCAACCTAACTTGCAAAGCGTTGTTGCGTCATCACGGTCCTCTATTGGTAACGGCAGCGACGAGGAGATCCCGAATGGGCAGAGGAGGCTTTCATCTCCGTTCCGTCGAGCTGTACACCGAGGAAAATGGAAAACGCATGTGGAACTAGCTCTAGAAGTACTTTTAATGTTTCAGCTACAACTGGACAACATGAAGAAGCGATTTATCTAATTTCTGGGCCTAAGCGTAAGCAACATCCACCAGTACGGACGTATGCAGCAGAGGATAAACGAGTGGTGGTAATGAGCAAAAATTCAAAAGGTACTGTTTTACAGAGTTCTCCCTTGGGAGACAATAGTGGTGCATATAATTTTAACATTGATAGATTTATGCACATGTCTTATGAATTTAATGATATTCATAATACCAAGAACAAACGTAATGAAGACAATGGACATTTTTCATCTTTAAAAGAGCTCATTTTTAGTTTTGGTAATAAACTCAATAAAATCAAAACTATCCAGGTTGACAATATGTATTTAAATAAGTGCATCGATAGTGGTATAGTCCCTATGGGGCTTCGATTTTTCAAGGAACCCATTGGGGTAGAAATGAATGTTGAGAACATTGAAGTGTGTAACAATATGTTTAATGGATTTGGCAAACAATTTATGCAATTTATAGTTAATTGTAATGATTCCAAGTTAAGTTGTTTACTGCAGGAGGTAGAACATTTAAACAAACTAATCAAAAAGGATGTATTATTCCCACAATGGGAAAAGCTTTACTGTAAGCAATTTGATTATGCTGAAAGTAACTGCCAAAAAGTTTTTGATAGAAAGTGTAGGAAATTACAGAGAGACATGTCTCAATATGAGAAAGGAACTGTTTATAGGTGGAATGTTAAACGAAATGAGGAGATCTATGAGGATGACAAGTATGTTAGAGATGAGAATGTACATTTATATCAATCTGACGATGAATGTTTTTTAGAAGGAGGGAGGGAACGCAATGTTTGGCAAACAGCGAAATACAAGGGAAAGGGAAAACAGAGGTGGAACAGAAAAAGATAAGATCCCCAGCAGCTTTTGACAACTATATTCACAGGGCCAGACAGGATAGTACCCCTACTATCAATGTTAGTCAAGATTGTATATTAAACAACATTCTGTATACAAGTGGGGAAGTGAAAATTTATAATTACAGTTCGTGTGAAGTCACCCCCGAGCTATTTCAAATATTTTCTAAAGGAATGAAATTCATACCTGATAAATCTCTGGATTTGATAGACACTATGGTTGAATTCAAGTTATTTTTGAGAAAAATAAATCTTGGGGTATTTTTCAACCAGAGTGGTACTTCAATAGGACATACAGGGGATTTAAGAAAGAAAAGCACATTCACTCCACCTATGTCTAATATATTGGCATCGTTTGAAAATGTGACAAACAATGAACTTTATTCTCTTTATAAGAAATATAAATATGATAAACAAGACCGATATATGAGACAACAAGTAAGTTTGGTTATAGATTCACTGTGTGAACAAAACATCAGAATCATGTCAGCTGATAAAGGGGGAGGAATAGTTTTATCCGATCAAGAGAAATACAAAGCTAAAATTTTTGAACTGTTAAATAATTCCACACAATATGAAGTATCCTCACTTAACCAGGTGAATATTGCTCATGGTAGAATTAATTCTTATTTGGAAGAATACTTGTTAGAAAATAGAATAAATGAAGAAACCTACAGATTTCTCAAAATCGAATTTCCTATATTGGCTACAATTACGGGGATCCCCAAGGTACATAAAATCCTTTGGACCCCCCCGTTTAGACCTATTATTTCAGGCAGTAACAGTAAAGCTTTCCCAATGGGTAAGGTTATACACCATAGATTGAAACATATGTACAATTCCTTAGTGCATATTATGAAAGATTCCTGGGAATTCCTAGGAATTTTCAAACAAGATCTGTGGAGTCCTAACCTGGTATTCGTAACAATTGATATACAGGACCTTTTCTCCTGCATTCCCAGGAATGATGGTATAATCAGATTCCAGAATAGTTTACACAATTTTAGTGGTCTGGAACCGGATTAAGTTTCTCTACTTACTGAATTAATGGATATAGTACTCGATAATAATTACATCTATTATGAGGGAGAGTACTATAGGCAGAGGACTGGCGTAGCTATGGGGTGACATGTGCCCCCATATACATAAATCTTGTACTGTTGGATTGGGAGAACGAGTTTGTTTTACAATCAACCTGGATGTCCTATATCATAAGATACGTCCGATATTTGGATGATATATTTATTCTATGGGAAGGAGATGTGGACAAACTAACTGAATTTGTAGATTATATCAATCACAGTACTAATTATCTTAAGTTTACACATCAGATGGATGTGGTGGGGATCAACTACCTTGATGTCTACATTTACAGTGATGGGAAGACTTTCCAGTCACGTATATATAGGAAGGATACCTATAGTAATGGTTACTTACACTATGATAGTGCCCATTCCTATGCTACCAAACGAGGTATCGTCAAGGGGCAGTGCATTAGAGCAGCCAGGATGACCTCGGTGAAGCAATGTATGTTGCAGGAACTAGCATATATAGGCAGTTTATTTACTGATAAGGGATACCCCTCGGCCATGATCAAGGATATCATTATGTATACATCACAGGAATGGGGTAAGAAATATCCACCATTATTAGGTATGGGCCTTCAGAATAATAGGGAAAGAGATAACAATGCCAATGACAGCAAAGATTATGACAACTATACAAAGGCATACATATTGAAATATGGGAGGCACGCCAAAGAAGTAAAAGACATCATTACTTCCAATTGGAATATACTTACCAGTGATCCTACTATCAAAGACAAAGTACCATCCAGGCCACATTTTGTATATAAAACAGGAAATAACATCAAGAGAATTATAGAAGTTACAACTAGTCATTATAAGAAAAGAAAAACATCTAAGGGGGTACTACAAAATGTGGACGTTGTAATTATTGTAGGTACATTTTTGAGGAATTTACTATTACATTAAACAATAATTTACGAAGTAAGGTACGGTTTAGTCCTGGTAATTGTTTGTCACAACATTTAGTATATTTGGCCATATGAGACACATGCTATAATTATTATGTTGGGAAAACTGATCGTTGTCTGAAGAATAGGATATACGATCACACGTATTGCATTAGAAAACAAGATGTGAACAATGCCCTATCTCGGCATCTTATCAATAGCCCAAATTGTAAGAACTTCAAATTTGCTATTTTAGAAGTGATACCATACAACCCCAGAGGGGGAAATATTAGGGCTATATTGAGTGAAAAGGAGATTAAGTGGCAGATAAGACTAAATGCAGGCATATCACCAGGACTTAATGAAATGATCCCCACTAAACCATTAGTTAGAACATAACTTGATATCACCAGTGCACTCACTTTTTATTTTTTATTTTGTATTCCTGGATGAGCTCATTATTAGACAGATAGTTTACATATAGTTGTATATTCTCAGTACATTTATTTGCAATAAGTGTTACTGTATTTATTTTATTTAATATTATTCACTTCGATGGGGTTTAGGAGACATATACACATACATTATATGTTTTTATGACGTAATAAGTAGTCAATATAATATAATAGGATATAGTCTGTTTTTTTTATTACTAGTCAACACATATTTTCATTGTAGTTCCTTTTAGTAGTTGAATTTAGAAATTTATTACTCATTTTTAACCATTGATGTTTATTATTGTATTTAATATTGAATATAAGCATGAGGGATGTAACAGGAATTTTTGTCAGTGTAGGATGCTGCATTGAGATAGAAGGCATTTAATTACTAATTGTCATCAACTGTTAGCTTTTAATTGAATAATTAGAGAAAAAGGGCGTTTTTTTGTATTTATAAGGGAACTGTTTCTTCTTACATTGTGCTCTGAGGAAGTCATATGTATATTGATGAAAGCGCTCAACATCTTTTGAACAATTCATTGTGGTTTTACAATAAAAGAGTATCGTTTGGTGCAAGAATCCTGTTCCTGGTCTGATTTACATCTTCCGTGGTGGTTTTCAGTCAAATATTGGACCCCCTTTGAATGACACCAAAACTAAGCCAATTATTGAGGTCAATTATTTTTGCTCATATTGCGACATCATGATGGTAGAATGGTGCACAATGCTAGGCTCATACCTGCCTTGGATACATAGTCTGAGAGCTCCATCATGTCTCTCTTCATACAGTCCAAGGAGGTACACCTCAAGTCATTGACTCTGGCATGAAGTATGACAGTCATACTGATACTTGTTGTTCAAGGACTTGAGTACGTGGGTAAGGTGATGGATTCTGGCAGCAGACAAGCAACTGACCATTACTCTTTCCTTGCTCAGCATGGTAGGTGGCCCATCTGTATGTCTTACAATGGAGTTACCTATAACAAGAATGTTTGTTTAGGTCAATGCCTGTGTTGTGCGCTCAACATCTTTGACTTTGGGACTCCTTCTAATATGTGAGGAGGTAGGCTTAAATTGCTGAGTGCTTTGTGCCCTTGTTGTGTTTTGGAGGTCTTTGAGGTTTAGGCAAGTTAATCTTTATAACCTCAGCATACAATGGATTATGTGTATTGTGATGGCCTTGGAGATGTGTGGTGTACTGCTCACGATTTTGTTGTCTGAGTTTAGTGTACGTTACATTTTTGCCTCAAGTATATTATATATGTATATCTCTCATACACTGTGTTATACTGTTTGAGTAATAGATCAATAATGCAATATAATAATATAATATAATATCATATAATATAATATAATATAAAAGTAATTAATATAGTAAGAGATGTTCATGGTGCAATGCACCAACAAAGACCTGCCAAGAAACAGAAAACAAGTAAAAAAAAGGCCAATATATTGTTATATTTAGTGTCTCCCCAAAGAAGATATATGTTGCGTTATGGTAGGAGATACAACTAAAGTTTGCAAAAAGTAGGTTTGCTAAATGAGAGAGATGTAGGAGGTTTGATTGTGAGGAATAGAGATGTGTGGAAGAAATAAAGAGAAAAGTGGATGTTTGTAGTAGCTTCAGTTATGAGGAAGTTATTTTGTGATGAGGGTGGGATAGATAGAGAGAAATGGTTAGTTAGGGAAATAGTATTGTATAGGGTCACAGTTGTGCTTAGAGACTGTGCTGTGGTTGCCACTGCATGAGTGATTCAGGAGAAATGTGTATGTGTGCCTGATTATTTAGAGCGTAAGTGGGAGAGGTGACATTAGAGTATAAATGCAGAGGATGTGAGGATGGGTGGGAATTGGGAGTAGGGTAGGAAAGCAGAGCCAGCGTGAGCGGAATGAGGGTGAACAGAACAAGATCACCTAAACAGCAAGGGGAGCAAACATTATGTATACTTAAAAACTATCAGCCTGATATCAATGAAAGTAGTCAAAAGTGATATTATGAATGAATGTATTACAGAGGAGGTTATTTGGACTTAAATAATAGTTTATACTGTGTTCCTTGCTGACATAGATTAGGTAAATGCCACTTCAGCACTGCTCAACTAAGGCTGTGCCAAATGTCTAAACTTCTTATAAGTAAGGTCACAAGATATCAGAAATCACGAGTAAAGTAGCATATGTCTTACTCTGCGTGGACAGGACAACTATTCACAGCCAACCTCTGTGTTCTACAGGATTCTATTTCAGGAGAGAAACTGGCTTGTTTTGGTACAGGGGGCAAGTTATATCTGTTAACTCAACTGGGTGCAGCATTTTAAGAGTCCAACTGAGAGAGTAAACGTTTGAATACAGATTAGGAGCAATATCCTGGTAAAACAATGCTACAGTTTTGTGTGTTAATAATCCAAGACATATTATGTATAAGGTCATTTAACAATGTCATAGGAAGAAATTATGGGAAACTCTGGCTTATGATTTAGAAAGGAGGGAATAGATTATGAGTAAAAGCATGAGGAGAATCAATGTCCATCTCATGGCAATTGTAACAATTACTCTTCAGTAAAAAAATAAGAGAGCGAGGAACTCTATCAAAGGCTGAGTTAAATTAATAGTTTGAAACAGGAGAAAGTACACAGAGAACACCAGAGAGAAAACAGAGAAATATAGAATGAGAGCTTAGAGAGAGAAATTAAACCCAAATGTATTTTACTTTTTGGCTCTACCCACTACAAAACACATATTTGAATGATTGCTGCTGGTTAACTTGCCTTTACCTTGACATTCCTGACCTCATCTGCTTTGGTTAGGACCATGTCCAGAATTATTTTCTTTCTTTCTGGAACAGTTGTGCAGCAGTAGGCCTGTCACAGACTATCAGCTCACAGTCTCTACCCTGGAGCTCAGATCACCTTGTCTGCTCCTAGCAGATTCAGATCCCAAAAAGTATAAACTGCCTCCGCTCACCTTATTCCTTCTTTGTCTGCACAGGTTTCTATTGTCCTTTGACATGTTCAGAGGCCAGTACATTGTACTGATTTACCACCATTCCCTTTCCTCCTTCTTAAGTAACCAGCGTACCCTCATGATAGTGCAGGTTCTTCTTTCTGATCTTGCATTTGAAGTCCTCCCTTTCACAAATTTTCTGTCCTGCTCCACTGCTTTCCTATCATTCACTCCAAAAAAACATATATTTGTTTACTGGCATTTGTTTATTGCCAATAAATAATAAATGCAAATACCAATAAATAAATAAATACAATACAATACCTTGACACCTTCATATTCTATCACATCTTGTGTCTGGGCCATGTTTCTGTGATACCAGTGAAGTCCGTACTCTCTTCCTGCTTCCAGCTCATCTACCTCCCTTTCCATGGTCCTTGCGCTGCATACTCGGACTTGCTCCAAGTCACTCTTGTTTATTCCCTAGTAACGTTCTCTGATTGTATTCTCCCTTAGCTAAATGACTGTTTCCATGGTGACTCACCCTCTTCTATCCTTATTTAATGTTACAGTAACAGCACCACTGTCCCTACTTAAGATGTGGATGCTCATTGTATACAGCTGGTTTCTCTGCCAGGTGGTCACCCAGCCCCATAGTACTCTCAGGGTACTGTCCACAACTGCAGCTAATCTTTTTCCCTCCTAGGTCTAGCCTCCCCCAACACATTGACTACTGGTGCAAGTAAATCTGGAGAAAACTACTAGCAACTTCTGTTCTTGCATCTCTCTCCCACATTCCTAATCCTGCTTCTTACCATCTCAGCTGTCTGCCTTCTTAAACCACACCATGCATGCTCACCACAATGTATTGTACTGTGCAAACCGAATGTCTGGTTTCCAGGTTTTTTTTTTTTACTTTTCTCCACTGTGGTGTGACTGTACAAACTGATATATAAAATTTAGCAGGGTGTGAGGGAAGATATATAAAATTTAGCAGGGTGTGAGGGAAGAGACCCGTACATTTAATTTTTGATATTTAATTTTTGATTAAATAGTGAATGAAAAAAAAAAGTTCTTTGATCGCACATAGGTAAACTTTCATCACCACCCCCCCCCCTTTATTAATCATCTTGGCTCATATCTAGGTATAAACTCAGTGGTCAAATGCAGTATTAATTAAAAAAATATATCAGAATATCATTCCCATATTTATGACAAGCGCCGAAGTGTTTTTAATTCTGTTAAATATTTGTAAGAAAGATTGCAGGGACATTGAGTTTCATTTTATCTTACGCTAATCAATATATAACGTGTGTGTGTACTTGTAATGATTAGCGTACCGGCTTTTATAATATCACTTATAAAGGTTTGTTTAATTTCATACCGCTACTCTATATAGACCCGACTAAAGACTGTATACAAACACAACTCTTTCTCTCTTATTACTGTCCTAGTTTCTTTCCTCTATACTGTATTTTCTGTAATACTATAAAAAAGATGGGCTGCACTCTCCCCAGCCCCACTTTTAAGAACTAGGGGAAATTAAGGAAAGCATGGCAGCCTATAGCCTGTGGATATAGCTCATTAAGGAGATGTCTAGTAAGTGTGTGTATATACTTATAGTGCATAATGCAGATGAGCAAGTGCTTTTCACATTTATATTATTTTTTATGGGTAAAACCCTCCTCTTTTATTGCAAGTGGATGTGCCCACTTAACCCTTCCACTTATAAGTAACTTCAGAGTCACCACACCCTGAGTATGGAGAAATCTCATCTAGCAATACCCCCTCCATACAGAGGCATATAAGTTGTTCTTTGTGGAGGGGTTAACAAACTGGTGAACTGCTACATACAGAATGCTCTAACTACCATTATACAACGACCCCCCATTAATATTCAAAAACATGCACGCTGATTGGTCAGCATGCACGTTGTAAATCAGACTTATAGTAATGGAAAAAGGTCCGGTCGCCTGGACTTTTTCCATTACTGTAACTCTTTTTTTTTACAGCAACGGAGAACACAAGATCTCCGTTGCTTCACACTGTCTCGCTATGTTAAATGCGTTTAACATAGCGAGACAGTTTGTAAAAAGCAACGGAGATCTTGCTTTCTCCATTGCTATTTTCAAAACTGTATCGCTATGTTAAATGGGTTTAACATAGCGAGACAGCTTTAAAAAAGCAACGGAGATTCTCCGTTGTTTTTTTTAACGCTGTCTCACTATGTTAAACCCATTTAACATAGCGAAACAGTTTTTAAAAAGCAACGGAGATCTTGCTTTCTCCGTTGCTTTTGCCCACAGCTCTGATGTACTGCGTAGGCATATGCATGCGCAGTACATCAGAATTGCCGCAGAATACCAGACAGCTGCGGAAGGACAGCAAGGAGGCATTATACAATGCCATTATTTAAGAAAAGTAATTATTTGTTTTCTTAAATAATGTCATTGTATAGTAGCAATAACCGACTTCTGGTTGTGGGTAATGCTGGATTTACCCACGGTTGGCTTTGTTTGGCCACTCGGGCTTCGCCCTCGTGACCAAACCACACCAACCGTGGGTAAATCCAGCATTATCCACACCCAGGCGTGGGTTATTGCTATAATATTACATGCACTGTTTGTACAACTCTACATGGACTGAGGGACCCACAGGTATTTCTTAAGCATCATTGACACTTCATGTTCTGACTGTTGGAACTAGATAAAACTCATAGAGAGGCTTCATGTCTGCTGCCAGGGATAACTAATCATTTATAACTGGAATACATTCAAAACATGGAATCCATTAATACTGAAGCACGGAAGATCAGCTAACATTAAAACAAAGACCATCAAACCCATTTGCTTCCAATTCTTTTAACAGCACTAAAAAAATCAATAGTGTATTGTGTGAAATTCTGTTACAGTGGCAACCCATTTTTTGCTGTTTTCCCACTGTAGTGTGATTTTGGAATTTGCATATATTATTAGCAGGGGATACAGGGCATGCAGCCCCCCCCCCACACACACACACACACATGGAGAGATGCAGGGAGGGCTTGAATTGATGTTGTTTGTAGTGTTTTTGATGTTCCATGTTTTGAAATTTTTTGGCCATTCATTTGTGCCTTGATATTAGTGGATTCGATGGTATGAATGTATTCCAGGTAGCTACCATTATGTAATATGGACCAATAACAGATCTAGATCAAGTAACACAGGCACATGCACGCCATAAATGCTCCTGCAGTCTACCCAGGCTCTCCTCCTACTGGTGCTTTATATCCTTCCAGTGCGTAACATTTTCGTTCTGTTTTTATTGTTACTATTTGTACTATTCATTTGCTGGTGAAAATGTGATGTATTTTGCTCTGCGGCTGTTTGTTGTTCTTAGTTCTCATTTGAAAGAGATGCACTTTGTTAGGCCTAGTGAAATTATCTACTCAATAATTACATAAATAAATTATCAAACAAATGCCCAGGCAAATAAGATAACAGTTGTGAAAATAAAAGTTTAATATTAATAGCAGTGATCACTCAACAGAATGCTGTTGTCTTTTCCTGGTAAGGGGTCGTCACAACTCCGATCCGCTAATGATTGGCAGAAGATTTTTACGAAACGCCAGCTCGACGCCCAACCTTCAACGAAGGCACGCCCATTTACGCACGCATGTCTTTCGAGCGTTACCCAACCACGGGAGGACATGCAGACTCCACACGGAAGAAACTCCCAATCCGAGAATCGAACAGGTGAACCTCTTATTGTGAGGTAACAACGCTACTGCCGTACCACCGCTGATCAGTTAATAGAATAATTAGGTAAATAAAAAAAAAAAAACACAGGGGGTGTATAAAATGACCCTTCTCAAATCCCAAAATGTAGGCTTGATGATCTTGTTTAAAACTAGAAAATACCCAAAGAAACATCAGGAAACTTTTGAAATGATCAAATATGAAAGTAAGTATAACAGCGATTTCAACCTGCATTCATTATAACAGCTGGTGTATGAAAATAGTGGGAACGGCAAGTCAACGTGCAAAGATCAGTGACCTGCAGTTAAGGAAACGCAACAACTCATTTTGGAACTTTTTAACAGCAATTTTCCCTGCCAGGTTCCTAACTGATTCACATTCCGTTGCTTAAATGCAGGCCACAAGAATATAATAAAAGGAACACAAAGGTATATTTGAACATTGAGCGGAGAAGCAAACCTAGCTATTTGCTCATTTAAACCTTAGCTCTAGACGGCATGCTCTGTCTTGCAGAAAACTAAATACTATAATCAATGACAGAACATAAAATTTAAGAAAACAATAATCTAATGAAAAGCGAAAAATAGGTTTAAGTCTGTGTTCTGCTCCAAATTTCTACTGTTGACTTTTCAGAATAAATATATATATATATATCTTAAAACTGTCGGTAGTAGCGTTGTGGAAAATAAGACTCAGATATTAAAAAAAAGACATAAGATTTCAAAGACAGCGTGTTCACTTTATTAAACACGAACGTCTTTAGAAATATAGAATGATAGCTTTTAAGTTACATCACATCATCGGGTCTAAATACTGTTTCCCACCCCTTTCTCATTAGTTCTAGTCCTCTTACTTTGCTGAACTTATGACTGATCGGTCTTACTTAACATACAATAAAATGATGATCGGTTACTTAGACAAGCATATGCACTAAACATATACTGTTTAACGCCATAAAACTCCACTCTCCTACTGCATTCTCTTCATAGGTAGTTTATTTTGAACTAATGCAATAGTGAAAAAAACTAAGTAGTTTGCGGATTGTTTTTGGATGAACAGCCATGACCGGGTCAAATACCACATTGATTTCTAGAGGGATTTCATGATAGGCAAATAAAGGTTATTCACTCTTCCTACCTCCAATGATCCCTTGCAAAATTTAACATTTGACATTCGCCCAAACCCAGGACCCAACTCAGCCTCCCATAGTTATAGCAGACCCTCTTCCAGTTCATTATTTCTGGTTACACTAAACATGATCAGCATGTAGAACAAAATAACAGACCTCCACGTGTGGTTATCACAGTATACCCCAAATATATTTGCAATCACAGAGACATAGCTAAAACCAAATATTCAGGACACCTAACTACTTCCTCCAGGCTACAACATAATAAGATCCAATAGAACATAAGAAAGTAGGAGGGGTTGCACTAATGTACACCTTTTCATATACAATTGTACCCTACTCTCAGCCCATCCCTAAATTTAATAAAGCAGAAATCTTCATATCCTTCTTAAAGCTCTAAAACTAAACAACCCTGTGTTACAGTTCTATATATTCTGCCTGGTCAAACTCTGCTATACTAGAAAATATTCTAGCCTGGATGTCTCAAAATATGTCCAATGAAGCTATCATCATGGATGATGTTATATCAATTGGCAGAACTTAATCTCTGACTTCCCGACTAATAGTCTCAATCTTTAAGATTTCACACAAGTTATCAGAACCCCTACTAGAATTCATAAAAGTAACAACCAAAGTTCTATTTTAGACTGGGTCCTAGTCACAGACCCCTCTAAATATTCTAACTCAGATACCCTCTCAACACCTCTTTGTTAATATACTAAAATCCTCAAAATTGGGCCATGCTGAAAACACTATCCCTAGACGATGCAGTCAACTATTTCAACAAACTATTCCTAGATACCCTTAACAGTCTAGCTCCACTTCATACAAAAAGAACTAAAATCAATCATTCACCCTGGCTTCCAAGGTCCACAAAACAATTACTAGTAAACAGAGACAAAGCTTGGAAGGAATGGCAGGAAAACAGAAATGAACTAGCATTACAAAATTACAGGCAATTACGTAATCAAGCAAATAAACTTATAACCATTCATAAGAAACTGTATTTTACACAGCAATTATCTGACTACAAAATCAACCCCAACAAATTTTGGTCCACCATCTCATCATTGCTCACCCCAGGGTCCAAACAAAATCTTGCTCCAATCACAGAAAAATCCCCACCTCAGACAGCAGACATGCTTAATACACACTTTATAGAAAGTATAGTCAGCTTGATTAATGATCCTACCAAGCCCCTTGGTGCAAACTCCACAACTAATCCCAACTTGAAATCATTGCTTTGTAAAAGCTTTTCCAAACATCCTGCTTTCACTCCACTCTGATCCATAAGCACTCCAACTATACCCCCACAACCATCATCCCTTTCTTTGCAAACTGTACCCACTAGTTATATATGGCACTTATTACATAAAATAAAATCATGCTCTCTTTCCACTGACAACCTCCCATCTAAATACTTAAAACTTGCAGCTGATGCTATTGCCTACCCAGTTAGTATTCTCATAAATAGATCCATCATAGAATTTTACATCCCCTCCCTCTGGAAAAAAATAAATTATAACCCCCCCCCCCGACATAAAGGAGGAAAATCTAATGAATTGTCTTAACTATCGACCCATCTCCATTCTATCTCCTCTTTCCAAACTTTTGGAGAAATGTGTATATACACAAGTCCTTGCCTCCCTTATTCATAATAAGCTACTTATATCTACCCAACATGGCTTCAGACCAATGCATAATTCACTGACTGCTCTACTATCCTTTACAGACTCAATTAACAAAGCTAGAGACTCTGGTGGACTAATCTCAGCAATATTTCTTGATCAAAAACATTTGACACTGCAGCACCCCCTAATCTTTTACAGCAATTTTTTTCCCTAGGCCTTACTCAAGCCTCTCAACACTGGTTTTCAAACCACCTATTTCAAAGACAACATTAGATAAAATGGCAAGGCTCTCTCTCACAATATCTAGCCAATAAAACAGGAGTCCCACAAGACTACATCCTTGGACCCCTTCTCTTCAACATCTTCATAAGTAACTTCCATACTGCTTCCTGTCAAACTCCCTCATCCAATATGCCGATGATTCAACTCTCATTTCTTGCTCAAGTAACATTGCACACCTTAGACAAATAACCCAAACTGCCTTCTCATCCATTGAATTCTGGCTCAACAGTGCAGAACTTTTACTCAACCCTAACAAAACCAAACTACTTCTTTTTACATTAAAGGCACTCTCAACTGACTTCACAATATATTCTCTTAATAACGCAGAAATCAAAGTGGTTCCATATACTAAACTATTAGGAGTAACAATAGACAATAAACTTACCTTTGACGTCCATATTCACAATAGTATCAAGAAGCTATCCCTAATGAAACCATCATTCTAGGGGATGTTAACATTAATTGGCAGAACTTCAACAATTCACACTCGCCACATCATATAAATCTCTATGGATTTATACAACTAATCTCCCAATGAACCCATACTAATAACTCTCATTCTCCAAGCTCCTTGATAGACTGGATACTAGTCTCTAATACATCCAAATACCATAATCCAGAAACACTACCAGACTCCCTGAGTGAGCCTTGCCTAATAAAGGAACTCAGATATACGACCCATCTCCCTAAACCACACCAGATTATCACCTGCTACAAACTCTCCAACTTTAACCCAGATACTTTTTGTACCCTCCTCTCTAAAGTGGACTGGAACTGCTTAACACAGCTTCTACTAGAAGCAGTAGAAACCTTCAACTCAACTTTCCTTAGCATTCTAAATTCTCTAGCTCTACACAGAAAAGTTTGTGTAAAAACAAATATTTCTCCCTGGCTATCTAAAACCACCCGTACCCTCATGAAAACTAGGGATAGAGCTTGGTAAACATGGGTACAAACCAAATGCCCAACTAACTTACAAAACTACAAAGAACTAAGAAACCAAACAAAAAAAAAATCATCAACAAAGACAAAAAAGATTTCTATTATAATCCCCTAATAACAAAGTCTGATCCCAAAAAATTCTGAAATGCTTTACACCACATAATACACCCCGGGACTCCTACTTCACCTAACCCCTGTCCTGACAAGTCACCAGAAGAGACTGCCAATATCTTCAATACCTACTTTATAGAAACAATTTCTAAACTATTTAACCCTAGCCACTTTGACAATAACACTCCTAACCCCCCCTGAAACCCACTCAACTCTCAACTAATTAAACCCCTTCTCTCTCAAACCTGTCTCTACTGACTATATCAAAACTCTAGTCTCTAAACTCAAACCATGCTCTGTATCTGTAGACAATATCCCTTCATATTTTCTCCATACTGCTGCACACTCCCTTGCTATCCCTGTATGTATCCTAATAAATTTCTCAATCTCCGAATCTAAAGTTCCATCTATCTGGAAACAATTTTACACTCTTCCTATTCATAAAGGAGGTAACTCCACAGAAATCTCTAATTTCAGACCAATTGCTATCCTCTCCCCTCTCTCTCTAAAGTCCTTGAAAAATGAGTACACAAGCAAGTTATGCACTATCTCTTAAAGGAAAACCTGCTGACTCCCACACAGCATGGCTTTCACCCCAAGAATAGTACCACCACAGCTCTACTATCCTTTCTAAGTATTACTACTCAAGCCAAAGACAATCATAAACTCATATCTTGCCTATTTCATGACCTCTCAAAAGCTTTCAAAACTGTCTCTCACTCTCTTCTACTTAACAAACTCATTAACCTTAACTTCTCCCCAGATACAGTTGCATGTTTCTTTAGTTCTCTCTCTGACAGGCTGCAATCAGTGAGATGGGACATTATACTATCTACCCCCTTCCTGTAAGAACAGGTGTCCCTCAAGGATCCATTCTTGGACCACTACTCTTAACTCACTTTACTCCTCTTGTCCTCACTCAGGTATAGTCCAATACGCAGATGACTCTGCAGTCATCACTATTGCAAACTCACCTTCTGAACTCCTATCAACTACCCAGACATCCTTTAACTCAGTAGAAACATGGCTCACAAAAAACCAGCTCATTCTTAACCCTAAAAAAATAAAAATTGCTACTTTTTCTCACTAAAACTAGTAACCACATCAAAACAGCCTTCAGCATAATGTCCCTAAACTATACTCCCATAAAAGTTGAATCAAGCACAAAACTACTTGACATTACCATTGACGATCAACTAAAATTTGATACAACTGTATCAAAAAAACATCAGAAGTTAGGTCTCCTGTACAGGAATAACAAATTCCTCACAGCAGAAGCTAGTATTAATCTTACTCAAGCATACCATCTACCATGTTTAACTTACTGTTCCCAAATACTCATTAATCTAAATGCATCCCAACTTACTAAACTTGACTCAACCTATCACAAGATAGCAAGATGTGCTGCTTAACAAACATATAAATCTCATCACTGTCTCTCCCTAAAATACCTAAACTGGCTAGAACTACCTCACCTGCTTCTTCAATCTCAGCTGCAAATCATTTACTCTATTCTATATCAGCCACCTTTCTGCCCTGCTCTATCACCCCTCATCTCTCACTATTGCCCTGCCAGGTATCTCCGAAGCACAACCCAAGATCTGCTAAAGGTTTATAAACCTAATTCCAAGGCAGGCTGCAATTTATACAGCTATTATCCTTCTATTGGATGGAACAAACTCCCACTACAAATAATGAACCTTACTCACCCCAAACAATTTAAATTAGCTACCAAAGACTACTTTAAAAACACTGGACCTGCCACTGTTCACAACCACCTTGACCACAACCAACTCACTTTGAACTGGGTAACTATTACATACTACCTAACATAAAACTGACATCCTTTACTTCCTAAGAAATTCTCCTAAAGTATTGTCTATACGTGGCTTTAGATTGCCAAACCTACTGAAACTAAAACAATTAACTTCTATGATTATATTTTTATCTTTTTTCAGATTTGTATTGTTTAATTTAGTCAACTACTGTACCAGAATTGTAACCTTTTTGAATATTTTTTTGAATGTAATAATTGATATTAAAATGCCTTCTATTTGGAGCTTTCCTCCCTGGGCCTCCACTGAAAAAGGGCTTCAGCTCAGTCGGGCACTCCTGGTCAACAAATGTAAAATAAATAAAGATAAATATAAATAAAACACACCACAAACTGAGAATGCTTTATTGGCACAAAAATGTTATGGATTCAGCCATGAAAATAACACTGGCCTCCACGTACTTACTACCCTGCTTACTATAGGGTGCCCCCATATTAACCAACCTACACACTACACTAAAAATAAGTTTGAGTCCTGTTACAATAAAATCGCTAAATTTGCAAGAGGATTAGCACTTTACAAACACCATTGTGCTACTTTTAGTTCCATTAACTGGCTTGTGCTCCCCCAACATCTAAACTACGTTCAACTAAAAATGGCCCATAAAATTATCTATAATTCTGAAACATGTCCTACTTTAAATTCTATATTCCAAATCTATATACCTAATTGAGCTATCTGCTCCAAAAACAAGCAACTTTAAACTCTATATAAACCAAACAAAACTGCTGGACAATGTTTATACTCCTACTCCGTGACCAAATTATGGTATGCATTACCCTTAGATATTAGAACTTCCTTAAACCTCAAGAAATTCAAATTGAAATAAATGAATTCCTACTTAAGCCAAGTAACTGTCCTGGTTCAAAACCAAGCTGAATCTTTTCCACTTTTTACCTGATTTTAAAACTCTACTATTTCTCTTCCTTCTTCTTACCACCTGTCATCCACCTTTACTTACTTTTAGCTAGCCTTGTCCCTCTCCCCCCACTAGTTTACTCTCACTTATTTTTATCTGTACTGCTTCAACCTCTTCTACCAACTCTCACCAACCTCTCCATTTCATACCCCCTATTGGACACTGCTTAACCACTAATTCTCCTATTTATTTTATCTACCTTCTTATTGAATCTCTAACTTCTTCACTTCTCCCTGCTACTCCTTCTTACAAATGTTGATTTCTGTATTATACTCAGTTAATCAGACCAACTATACATCCCTTTGTCTTTAGAATACCTTTCTATCTAACTCCTTAATGAGGTAATTTGTGCCTCTTAAGTAGCTTATCTGCCATACATTGTTTTATTTCCATGAAAATATGCATATATGCAAATCTAATATTTAATTTATCTATGTAAAAGTGCAACCATGCCAGTTATGCTTTGTAATCTTTCTTGCAAATGTATGTATCTGGATCTTTTGGGTTCCATTTGTATGCTGTTTTTTTGTATCCTGTTTCCATTTGTATGCTGGTTTTGTAGCCTGTTGATTATGATGCAAAAGTTAATTTTCCGTTTTCTTTGTATTGTTTTTGGCATACTGTTGTTCATTATTGTAAAAAGTCATTTTCTGTCTTCTTTGTATCAGAGATTTTCTCCCCAGGCCTCTGCTGAAATGAATTTCTTACTCAATTGGACTTTCCCAGTAACCAAATATTGAATAAATAAAATGAATTAGGATACGTGTATTTAGTCATTTATTTAGTTATGGCATAATTATATGATTGCACAAAAATAATCATGATTAACTTATAGGATTTGACATATAAGAATTAGCTTCACATTCTGCTGCAGTCTGTTTTGGTTTCACAGCACACCATAGTTTCTTTCCAGCTTATTGGTAGCACCATATTACTGAGTATGATTTTTGTACATAATAATGCAAAATTATCCTGTTAAGGAGAACAAAATAAATATAATTGCCAACCAAGCAGATACGTAACACATCCTTTCATTTATAGCTGCAGCATTAAATATTGGCTTAATTTTCAAAAAAAACTAAAAAGAAAAAGAAGAAAATATACTTACCATATTTATTGAATGGCAGTGAAAGTCAAAGCCACAGTGACATTAGCTGAGGTGGATTATAAGATGTGAGGCATTGCAGTGAGCAGGTATGATGGACACATATACTCCTACTGTCTAGCTTCTTGCTGGAAAGCCTTTTTCTGATATTATTGCCTGAAGTTGGCCAAAACAAAAAGGTAAGTACACAATAAAGGCCATAAAATATCCAGGCTGTATGGGGGTTATGCTTTTTAGATTCATTTATTCATGGCGGCCTGATGTCAAGAAACAAAGTAACATCCCAGATGAGGAGGCATCTAGACTGCTAAACATTGGGCAGGTACCACATTGTGCAATCTGCTATGAGTTTTGCATAATTCAAGAGCAGTTTTCTGATTACACCAATACAAAGAATCAACTAATGGCTACAAGCTGAATAAAAATGTGTCCCAAGATGCAACACTGATAAAAGAAAATCAGATAATCTAACATTCTTGACAGTACAGAAAAGAAGGCTTGCAGTCCTAAAAGCATGACTTAAACTAACATTTTTAACTTAGAAAAGGGAGGTTACAGAATCTTGTTTACTGATGACAGTAGTGTGTCACCAATGGCAGGCAAATAGCACATGACCTTCAACACCATGTGCACTGATTTCCTGTCCTGAGAGATACATCTTTCCAGTTCTAGCTATCTGACAGGCACCATAATTTCAAGGGATATAGGGGCTTGGGATAGGAAATGGGTAACATTTTTTTTAATTTCTTCATTGCACTGATTAACAGAACTGATGCTAGAAGTCACCACATCACCTTACTCTTTGTAGGAGTTAAAGCCCTTAAGGTACAGTACTGAAATATCTTTGGCTATAACTATCGCCCCTCTTCATATTCTGATACTAGCTATAACTGTCTCTTTTTAGAGATGGCGTAAAGCTTTACAGCACCATAATATGCCTGCTGTACTTAAAGACTGGAATGAGTATATATTTAATCTAACTGTTGAGGCTGATATTTTCACAAGATATTATTCATCTTTATTCATGTCCCAGGATAATTTGCATATTCAGAATACTCTAACAGCTTAAAGAAAATTTACATACAAAACAAAATAAGCTTCTCATTAAACATGTTTGTTCTAAATCTGAACATCATTAACAACGAGTCCATTAATATGCTAACAGAAATATCAGATGTCTCCAGACATGGAAAGTTTCTTAACAGTCTTGACAACACATTTAAAATGTTTGGAGTACTTTCAGACAGGATAGACATAAATAAATCCAGCAGAAGTACCTAGTTAACATTTTAATAAAACAACCTGCATCTGCCACATGTTTTTCTTGTTTTAGTTTTTGTCAGTTTTCGCCAACAGCTGTGTTTTATCAGAGGCATTCTGCAAATGCCACCACAAGCATCATCATTTACAGCGTTGTTTATTAACCATTACTTTTCATGTATAGCCATTCTGTCCCTATCAACAGCATTCCTTATGACTGATTTCTGGAATGTCCATAATATATCACCACTGCAGCAGCACCTCTAAAGGGAATGTTGGCCCCTTTCCTGATAGACCATAAAGCAGAATTGTGTGAGCTACAAAAAGCTGTGGAAGTCATCGTGCTGGCATGTGGAATGACTACAGAGTGTTATTTTGGAGTGAAGAAGAGATAAGATCATAGGTTGATGGTCTTTGCCATGTTCAAGGTGGTCACTGATAAGGAAAAGGGTTAAGCATGCTTTGGTGAGCAGACCAAAGGTATGATTGCTAGAAACACATAGACATATCTCCTTACACAAA
Organism: Protopterus annectens; assembly: GCF_019279795.1. NCBI lineage: Eukaryota > Metazoa > Chordata > Ceratodontiformes > Protopteridae > Protopterus > Protopterus annectens. Next base: position 158,043,842 of record NC_056746.1, on the reverse strand, counting down.
ATGAAACATTTCAAAGCACCTTTAATTCATCTAATCTTAACACATTCGTGGCAATATTTCACAAGGACAGTGCTACCT
>NC_056746.1:158036264-158038764 GCF_019279795.1 Protopterus annectens | reverse complement strand
CATGTCCAAGGGTCAGCTTCCCGTAATTTCTCCTGTCCACCTGGTGAATCTGGGCATACTGGGGCAATGCAGCAATTGCCTCATGTACACAGACAACTCTTTCCTCCTACCACCCAACACTACAACCTGCGAGAGATGCAATTACATAGCCAAGCTCTCTCCAACCAAGATTGTGCTAGATAGTCAAGAGGAGAAGATTAACACTCGCACTGCACCTCAAGCAACACATAGCCCTTCTAAACCCACACCACCAGCACCCACACATAGCAACACTAAACCCACATATGTTGAGGCCCTTAATAGTAACCTGTCCAAGCAACAAGGACCTCCGAAGCTGAGATGCAAACAAACACCAATCACAACCAAAGTGTCACATAGCTCACAACACCAGTGTGCCACCCAACAACAGCCCCTAAGGCAAGACAACATACCCAACACTTTAGTCATAGGTGACTCTATAGTCAGGCACACTGATGTCCCACTCACCAGGCTGAACAAGGAGAAAATTACAGTCAGCTGTCTGTCGGGTTCCAGGATCCGCCACATAACGCATACACTCAAGTCACTCCACAACAAGTACAAATATGACTCTGTCATTGTCCATGTTGGAGTGAATGACTTGAGATGTACCTCCCTGGACTACATGAAAGGAGACATGGATGAACTCTCAGATCATGTGGCCCAGGCAGGTATGACCCTAGCCCTGAATAGCATCCTACCTTCGTCCAGAATGATACAGTATAAAGACAAAATGATTGACTTCAACAATTGGCTAAGCTTCTGGTGTCATTCAAAGGGGATCCAGTATCTGTCTGCCTGGGATGACATGATCGACAGACCACGATGCTTTGTCAGAGATGGTCTGCACCTGTCAACCCTGGGATTCATGTTACTGGCCAAGGATTTTCTCACCCCTATAGTGCCTTTTTTAGGCAAAGTTCAAAGGACAAAACCACCACCGTAACAGGTACAAGCATGCAAAATATGAAGGTAATGCTACTCAATGCTAGAAGTCTATACCTCAAAATGCACTCTTTCGAGGCACTCCTAAAAATGGAGAACATCGATATATGTGCAGTAACTGAGACATGGTTCAAGGCTCCAGAGAGCACCCCTGCAATACCAGGCTACAACTCTTACTACACTTTTCGGCCACCAAACCAGGACCGAAACACTAAAGGTGGAGGAGTGTCCATATTCACCAAGGATATTCACAACACCAGGCTAGTTGCCCAACACAATGTGTCTGAAATTCTCCAGTTGCAACTAACACTAGGTAAGACTGCAATCCAAATTGTAGCTTGCCACAGATCCCCCACCATGCCCCAGGATTCTCACTACACCTTTCTAAACATACTGGAAAATAAGATACAAACAAACACCCTAATACTGGGTGATTTCAACTACCTTGCCATTAACTGGGAAAACTACTCGTGTACCAACACCTTTGCCCAACGGTTCTTGGAATTCATAAATTCCAATGCCCTGGATCAACTAATCCTTAGTACCACCAGGGGCTCAAATATCCTGGACCTGGTCATTACTAACATGGGAAATCAATGCTCCACAACTATGGTCACCCCCTCATTGGTCAGGTCTGACCATAAGCTAATCACCCTTGACATCCACATCCCACCCCCACCCCCCAGTAAGGAAATCTCTGTATAAAAAACTTCTCCAAAGCCAACTTCATGCTACTCAAGTCAGAAGTGACAAACTTCATGACACCCATGCAGACGGAAACTGAAAGTTCGACTGATGAATCCTACACTAAGGCACTACACAAGCACATCCACTCGTGCATGAATCGTGCCATCTCCAATAGAACCAAAATGAAATGCTCTCCTCCAAAAAAAGGAAGCCAATCTGGTGGTCCCTTGCCATAAACAAACTTTACAACAAAAGGAAGAAACCATTGCAGAAAAGAGGAAAATCCAGGATGCAAAAACACCCTTATCAGCCTCAGTAAGAAGCTGGGATTCCTCATAAAATCCTCCAAAGCTAGTTATGAAAATAAAATTGCCAAAGATTCTAAAGACAACCACAAGGCATTCTATAACTATGTCAAGAATCTAAATGGCAATGCTCAGATCTGCTCTGAGCTACAACAGAATGGCATTAAATATACTGATCCCAAGAATATTGCCAATATCCTGGCAGATCGATTCAGTGCAAACATCGCCCCCTCTCACACCCCAAAGAGTCCATCTCAATTCCGAAAGTTTGCCAAATTCTGGTAATAACTGCCACACAGGTAAAAAACGCACTCTCCAAAGCTAAGAATATAGCATCCAGGTCTATATTATAATCTCGACTGTTTAAAAGTTTGAATACATAAAGATCGAACTTTATGCATCAAACTCTTAAACAATCAAAATTAAATAAAAACACCCCTACAAGAAAAAAAAACCTAATAAGTGTAGCCGGGGGTTAAGCCCCCTGCACCCCCCATCCCCCGCTACTTAAATATACCAACTCCAAGAACGCACTACATTGAAGT
>NC_056746.1:158008764-158031264 GCF_019279795.1 Protopterus annectens | reverse complement strand
ATATTGATAAATGCAAGTTTGTGAGTAAGCAAGCATTAGCTATCCACTGTTTCTGTCAGAAATGTATGTAACCCTAAGTCACAAAGACATGTGCAAAGTGCAGGGCACAGTCATCATGGCCAGACAGCTGCTACATCTTCTGTATACAGTGTTCAGGGCCAGTAACAACAGATGGACAGCATTAAACGGTACTGTTTAGATAGCTTGCATGTGTGTGAGCTGGAATGAGAAAGTGACCCTGGCTATGGGTCGAGGTGCTACCTAAATGAAAATGATGTCCGCTGGATTATCTGTCTTCAAAACTACATCCTGGACAATGACCATGTGGCCTAACACCTCTGTGTGTGAACACCATGGTTACTGATGGAGCAGTGGAAGTAGTGCCACTATGGGAGAGGGATGTTGCATAGCCATGTCTGCTAACACCAGAAGATGTAGCAGCTCTCTGGCCACATGGATGCCCATCCACCCTCAGCAGATATTCCATCAATGACACTGCCCAATTCAGTGCATCATTCATCCTGTCCTGGGAGTCACCCACACAGTCTAGGGAGTCATACACACATCAGAATGCATGATATTTAATATAGGTTCATAGGTAAGCACTAGGTTATCTGCCCAAGAGCATTTATAAGCCCAGCCAGAGTGTGTTGGCTTTTGCCACCCCCTTAGGTTAGTTCCCTGTGCCTCTGTCCAGCAGAGCCATTAGTTCTCTGCACCTCTGTCCAGCAGAGCCACTGCAGTGATCCCTGGGGTAAATTTTCTGTTTCCTATCCACCCATCAAGGTTTTTCTTGAAGAGTGCTAGTGAGGGGCTCTGCCTGATGTATATTGAAATCTTGTTCCAAAGCATGGAAAGTCTCTGGGTCAGGACTCTATCCCTCCAGCACGTCCTATATATCATTGTGGTAAGGTTTATAACCATAGAGTGTGTGGCTCTCAGGGAATTGTTTTTTTTTAGGTGGAGCATATCCATCAATTCTAGGTTGGACATCGCCTTGTATGTCAAGCAGAGATCACCTCTGAGTAAGCGGTATGCAACCGAGTACAGCTGGAGTTTCTTTAGTCGGGTTGCATAGGTCATCTGTTTGAGGCTAGTAATCCTCTTGGTGAGGTACTTTTGTGGTCTTTTCAGCTGTTGCAGATGTCTTGTAAGGTACATCCCAAATGGGGCATTGTATTCTATAATGGGTCTAATAAGTGATGAGTAGAGAGGCACAATAACCTCCTTTGTTCTGGATGTGAACCCTTTTGAGATTAGGTGGGCCACATAGAAGGATTTTCTAACCACCTTGGCAATATGATTATCAAAGGAGAGATTGCTATCTACTTGGGTCCCCAGATCCCTTATTACTTTTTCTGTATTTAGGGGACTACCACCTATTTGGTAGTTCATGGGTACTTTGTTTTTTTCCAAAGGGGATGATAATGCAATTTTTGGCATTCAGCTTGAGGCCATGATTTTGACAACAGGTATCCGTCTCAGTGAGACCCTTCTGGAGGGTGTTTGTATCAGCCGGAGAATCAATTATGGCCTGCAGTTTGCAGTTGTCTGCATACTTGGTCAGCCAAAGTCCTCCTGTGCTTGCCTGTACCTCTGAGAAGTATATACCGAACAGGAGGGGTCCTAGGACTGAGCCCTTGGAGATGCCACTTGTAACTGGTTTAGAGTCGGACCTAGAGTCTGCAACTCTCACTGTGTGGGTTCTGTCCATGAGCCAATTTGCAACTCATCTCGTGATGGAGGGGTTAATGTTCAGATTGGTGAGTTTGTCTATAATACCAGAATGGGGAATGGTGTTGAAAGCCTTTGCGAGGTCTAGGTAGGCTGTGTGGACCTCCTTACCCTCATCTAATGCCTTGGTAACTGTCTCAAAGAAGTCCACCAGGTTTAGGAGGCATGATCTGCCCTTAACAAAGCCACACTGGGTGGTGTCCAAAGTTTGGAGGTTCCCAATGTCTCTGTTAATGAGTTCCATGATGATGAGCTCCATAGCCTTGCAGACCAGGCTAGTCAGGCTTATAGGGTGATAGTTTCCGGGGTCTGTTGTGGTGCCACCTTTGTGGAGTGGGATAACTGTTGCTGTGTGCCACTCTGTGGGTATGTAGCCTGTAGAGAGGCTGAGTTTGAACAGTGTGTTTAGGTGAGGGGTTAGTTCATTTTGGAGCTCTTATAAGACACAGCCTGGGACACCGTCCGGTCCCATTAAGGCTGTGTTTTTGGCTTTGGATAGGGCTGTTTTAACCTGTGTGTCAGTGATTGCCGGGGCCTTACATTCTTCTGGTATGGTTATGGGCCCTTTAGGGAGTGAGAGGGGTGTGAAGTTTGCACTGAACCTGTCTGCCAAAATGTTGGCAATGTCAGTCAGTTCAGTGTATTTTGTGCCATTCTGCACCAACTCAGAGCAGATCTGAGAATTTCCACTCAGGTTCTTGACATAGCTAAAGAATGCTTTGTGGTTATCTTTGGAGTCCTTGGCAATTTTTCTTTCAAAGCTAGCCTTGGATGATTTAATGAGGGATCATAGTTTCTTGCTGATACTGATCAGGGATGTCTTTCCTTCTAGGAATTTTGCTCATCTGTACTAGTTTACTCCTTCTGTTGTAGAGCCTGTTTATGGTAGGGGTCCACCAGACTGGTTTCCTTTTCTTGGAGGAGTGAGTCTTGGTTTTACTTGGGATAGCATGATCCATGCATTCCTGCAGATGATCATAGAGTGCTTTTGTATAGGTTTCAGTAGCTTGGACAGCATTGTCCATTGGCGTGGGGGCTGTGAACCTTTCCACCTCAGTCTTAAGCAGTGTGAAGTTTGCTTTTGAAAAGTTTTTCACAGTGGTTTCCTTGAATGGGGTTGGGGCCGGAATGTGAATATCCAGAGTGATTAGTCTATGGTCTGATCTAACCAGTGAGGGGTTGACGTCAGGTGTGGAACACCGGTTGCCCATGTTGGTGATGACCAGGTCCAATATGTTGTTCCCTCTGGTTGGGGTGTTGACCAGTTGATCAAGGGTATTCGAGTTTATAAATTCTAGGAAGGTTGGACAAGGGAGTTAGTACTTGAGTAGTTCCCCCAGTTAATGTTTGGGTAGTTGAAATCACCCAGTATTAGGGTGTATGGTAGGACCTTCATATTTCCCATTGTCTCCAGAAATGCAAAATGGGGGTCCTGGGTCATGGTGGGTGATCTGTAGCAAGCTGCAATCTGCAATTTGGATTGCAGTTTTGCCCATTGTTAGTTACACTTGGATGATCTCTGATGCATTGTGCTGTGCCACTAACTTGGAGGTGTGAGTATCCTTGATGAATATGGATGCGCGCCCGCCTTTTGTGTTTCGGTCCGGGTTCTGTGGCCAAAAGGTATGGTATGAATTATAGCCTGGTAGTCCTGGGGTGCTCTCTGGAGCCTTAAACCAGGTTTCTGCTACTGCACAGATATTGATGTTCCCCATACTGAGGAGTGCCTTGAGTGCGTGCATTTTGAGGTTTAGACTTCTGGTGCTGAGTAGCATTACCCTCAGTTTTTGGTTACTTGTGCTATTTACGGTGGTGGGTTTGTCTTTGAGCCTTGCCTAAGAATGGCACTATGGGGGCAGCAAGAGCCTTTGCCAGCATTCAAAAGCCTAAGGGTGACAGGTGCAAGCCATCTCTTGCGAAGCAACGTGGCTTGTCGAGCATGTCATTCCAGGCAGACAGATACTGGATCCCCTTTGAATGACATCAGAAACTTAGCCAATTGTTGAAGTTGATCCTTTTGTCTTTATACTGTGGCATCATTCTTGGATAGGGTAGGATGCTACTCAGGGTCAGGGTCACACATGCCTGGGCTACATGATCAGAGAGCTCTTCCATGTCTCTTTTCATGTAGTCCAGGGAGGTACGTCTCAGGTCATTCACATCAACATGTACAATGACAGAGTCATATTTGTACTTGTTCTGGAGTGACCTGAGTGCTTGTGTTATGTGGTGGATCCTGGCACCTGACAGGCAGCTAACTGTAACCTTCTCCTTGTCCAGCCTAGTTAGTGGGACATCAGTGTGTCTGACTACAGAGTCGCCTATTACTAGTGTGTTGGGTATGTTATTTTGCCTTAAGGGCTGTGATTGCATGGCACACTGATTATGTGAAGTATGTGTTTCATGGTTGGTGGGTTGTGGAGGTTGCTTGGATGTCTGCTTTGGAGGTCTCTGTTGCTTTTGCAGATTTTTATTTAGAGCCTCTGAGTATGTTTTCCTGTATTTATGTGTTATTTGCCTGTGTTGGTTTGTTAGGTCTATGTGAGACTGGTGGTGTGTTGCAAGTATCACCCTTCTCCTCTTGACAGTCAGTTACACTCTGGGGTTGAGAGAGCTTTGCCTCCTGACTGGCTGTATAATTGCATCTCTCGCATATATTAGTGTTTGGTGATAGGAGGAGATGGTTGTCTGTGTACATGAGGCAGTTGTAACATTGCCTCAAAATGCCCAGATTCACCAGTTGGAGTGGAGAGTACACCAGAAACTGCCCATTGGACATGCCTGAATAGGTAGAGTGAGCTGTTTTTCTGATTGACTGGTGTGGACGAATAGAGAGCCTTGTCCTTCTGGATAGTATAAGGGGGGCTAGTGCTAGGGGTATTTAGTTCTTGTTATGAGTTTTAAGCAAGTGCTGGGCTGTAAAATGAATGGTTTGAGTGCTAAAGTTGAAGGTTTGTCTAGTTACAAGGGAAAAACTGAAGAGTAGACTTCGTGGAGTCGGGAATAGTTTAACCCTAGCTAACTGGTGCTGCCCGGTGCGCAAAACCGCGCAAATGCGTTTATTTATATCAGAAAGATTAAAGAGATAGAAATTAGCCCAAAATGGCCAATAAAACTACAGTTTCTAGGCAGAAACAACTCCTCCAAGGGCAGGTAGGTGTTCAGAGCTCCCCACTCTCACTGGTGAACAAAGAAACTTCCTTTTTGCCCAAGTAAGGTATGGCCAAACACAGAAGTTTAAACACATTCCAGGTATCAGCAGGTATCTAAAACTGGACTTATCTAGCTTAGTAAGGTGGGAAAATAGCAATATATTTTTTTTTTTCAAGAAAACAGTAGAAACAAATGTAAAAACACTTTTATAGTGCAGTAATGGCTGTCGCACTTGAGTGGGAAGCCAGTAACAGTTAAAAATACAATTTACAACAAAAAACTAATTTTAAAGTGCAGGCACAAATAAATGCTATTTCAGTGTAAAATGAGCATTCTGAAAAGCAATAAACACCAGAAAACAAGTGTTTAGGCGGAAATAACAATAAGCAACAAGAAAAACTAAAAAAATAGTGCGTAAACACTCCAAAGTCTCTCCTTTTGTCTCTGTGGCGTTGTAGGTCTCTGCAGGACACCTGGGCAGGATCTGCTGAGCTTATACAAACACAAAAAATGCACAAATGCATTTTTTATATCAGAAAGATTAAAGAGATAGAAATTAGCCCAAAATGGCCAATAAAACTACAGTTTCTGGGAAGAAACCACTCCTCCAAGGGCAGGTAGGTGTTCAGAGCTCCCCACTCTCACTGGTGAACAAAGAAACTTCCTTTTTGCCCAAGTAAGGTATGGCCAAACACAGAAGCTTAAACACAGTCCAGGTATCAGCAGGTATCTGAAACTGGACTTATCTAGCTTAGTAAGGTGGGAAAATAGCAAGTTTTTTTTTATTTAAATTTAAATTGTATTTTTAACTGTTACTGGCTTCCCACTCAAGTGCAACAGCCATTACTGCACTATAAAAGTGTTTTTGCATTTGTTTCTACAGTTTTCTTGAAAAATAAAAACAAAAAAAAAATGCTATTTTTCCACCTTACTAAGCTAGAAAAGTCCAGTTTCAGATACCTGCTGATACCTGGACTGTGTTTAAGCTTTTGTGTTTGGCCATACCTTAGTTGGGCAAAAAGGACGTTTCTTTGTTCACCAGTGAGAGTGAGGAGCTCTGAACAGCCTACCTGCTCTTGGAGAAGTGGTTTCTGCCCAGCAATTATCCACTGTCCACTATCTCTTCTGTGGCCCTGGTGGAACATGCCTGTGCCTCCACTATGGCCCTACACATACATATGGTAGCAACTAATGACACACCAGCATCTGGAGAAGGGTGGACAGCAGACCTCCTTCAAGCACCTCTACAAACTCTACGATCTAGCACCTTGCCTTTATGATGGCTATGGAGAGAAGCAACCAGCTCTGCAACTGGAGTAAGCACACCACCCTGATCAACTGGGTCACCCTCATCCTGTCCTATATTAGAGGTATTCATGCCATGGGATGTGGGAGCACAACCTCAGTTTCAGGCTGACCCTCTGCACCGCAGACTGTTTCTCTTCATCACCACCATCATCTTCATAGGCTACCGATGCTCTGACATCAGGTAGTAGGAGTTCCTGAGTGTTGCTGTCAGGATCATCTATGATAACAAGCAACAAACAGAGAAAATGATAATACAGTTGATCAAAGTATTTTCTCACATGAAAGGTATGTTAAACTATAATAGATGCTAAAGCAATATAACTTTTACTCTCCCTTACAACTGAATATGCCTTATAAGCAGTAATAATAATAACCAAATGTGTGCTCACTATGTGCAGGTGGTCTTGCAGCCTGCAGTCCAGATGTCCCTGAATGTAAAAAAGGGAAAGAAAAGAAGGCTGATAAATATCACAGTACAAATGTAACAAGAAGCAGAGAACAATCCCCTTTACATGTGCAGATTAAGAATATACTCATACAAAAATCTACTGACCTGTCAAACTACACCCAACACCCTCTATTACTGTGTCATCTGACTAAAGGCTGTACATATATCAAACATATGCATATAAAGACATAACAATGACACTTTATCTTGCACACTTGGAACTTCTGCTTGAGTCACTCTGGGTCTGTCATTCTCATCAGCATTAACATCATGGATTCTGTGTGAATCTTCTGCCAAGTTATCTGGATCTCTTACAATGGACAGCAACTCCCTGGTTTCAGTTGGTGATGATTTAGTTTCAGGACCATCTCCCATAGCTACCTGTTCCCAGGCAACTGCAGCCACCCTGCAGCAGGCAGACATTATCATATCACTTGCCATGTGTCACATCTGAGAGTAACTTCTCCCATGCCTTCCAACAGCATTAATTTCATCAACCTGCTGCCACATCCTGTCTTGGGCAGATTAGCCACCTCTACCTTTGCCTAAGACAAACGCTCCATGGCAATGTAAGGCCTGGATAATGACCTAATTTTCAGCATCAGTGAGTGGTGGCTTGTGAGGTACAGATTTCTTTTTGAGTGCTATGTCCATGTATGAGATGAAACAGAAAACAGACAATAAAGTAAATATATAATACACAGACAGGGTGCCTGTGAATGCAATTATGTATGAATGTATGCATCCACCATGCACACAACAACTTAAAAGGTAATGCTCCCTATAATTACACAGAAGTCAGGACAGCCCCTCCCCCCAATATATATATTTTTAATGAAATAACAAAATATCAGTTCTATAATGTAAAGAACAGGTGTGTGTGCATAACTGGGTAATATAACACAGCATTAAGAATAATAATTCACAACGTGCAAGTAGAAATGTACAAAACTATTATAGTGCCATTTCCAGTGCTGTGGAGAGCAACCAGGTAGATATCACAAACTTAACACATTGTTTTGTGCTAACACAAAAAATAGAACCTATACTATACTCATCTGCAATAACTGTTTGAATTCCAGTAAAATAAAACCTGCAAAATATAGATCAGGTAGAATTCTGTAAAAAACTTTTTGTATTGATATACATGGGCTATGCCAACAGTAAAGAATAAGGAAAAAGCAGAAAGGTAAATAAATGGTTTGTATTGGGCATTGCAATTCATCCTTAATGTTACACTAAAAGCATTACATAAGAAATAGCAACATACCTTTGACAAGAAAGCAGTGTAGAATGTAGATAATACTCCAAAGGTTGTGCTTATTTAGAAGCATTGAGCTTTCTAGATCCAAAGAGTCTCCCAGTATGATACAAGGGCATTAGCTGCACGATTACCTTTTTATAGTGCAGAGCCATCCCTGTGCACACTGTGATAATGCAATTAAAGTGCTAAATCATTACAACAACTGAATACCACAATCTGCACACCATGTAGGGAAGGTAAACATGGTGTGAGGGGCTAGAAGATTACATACACAAACCCAAGCAATGCAAGCACCAGCACTGGGAAACATTATAGGTTAATGACTTTCAGGTGTCTATGATTACTCTGAATGCAGGAACAATCAATGTTTCACAGTCTCCCTTATTTGATGCAGGGTGTGTCAATGGGAACAGACTTACCAAAAAGTCTGAAAGTTCTTTGAGGTAGGAGAGCAACATTCTTAAAATTCAAATGCTGTTTTAATAACCACAGTTACTGCCTCTTACAAAGAAATGTTTTTTAAGCACCTTTATTGAATTATCACTTGTGACATAGGCAAATAAAAGGGACTATGGATGGATGGATCACAACCATATTAACAAGTTCACATTTACAGACATTATACATCACATATATTATTATATATCGTATAGTCAAAGCAATATTACATAAATTGTTCAACTCCTGCCTTCTCATAAATCTCATTCCTCCTCCAAAACATTTTTCTGCATGCATTGTTCCCACAATTTTTATTTTTTTCTATGTACTTTACTCTTACACCTTTCTAAAGATTCCACTTCCTGTTTTTTATCTCTGTTACAATTTTCACTACTTCAAGTACAGCTGGTTTAGATGATGATTTAGATTTTCTAGTAATTCTTTTTTTGGCAACCTCCAGAATTAAACTTAACAAGGCTTTACTATCTCTAGGCAATTCAGATCCTGTAACCCAGCTAAAAAAAATAATTTCCTTAGTTACACTCATTTGCTTGCTCAGTATTCCAGAACAGACTAGGGAATTTTTAAAGTCTACAAACTCATTACACTCCAAGAACGTAGGCTCCCAGGTAACACTTTATTCTCTAATACATATCCAATGTGTGCCATCTACCTAAGGAAAATTATTTGTAGGCTGCTTGGGGTATAAAAGTATCTAAGCAAATACTTTGAGGTAAAAATCCTAAATATTCTAGATTTTGTTGCATGTTTGGGAGCCATACATATGTTCTGCCATTGTTTCTTTGTGAATAACATAAATAATCTCTCTTCCCAGTCTTTTCTGACCTCTCTGATTGATTTCTAGAGTTATTGTGCATTATTTTCTAGGCGCTTTTGAACAGCAAGTTCTGTTCCAGATGCTAAACTCAAACAGTGTAGGTCATTCCTTTAGGATTCCCCTGTCCCTTTCTCCTTGTCTATAGTCTGACATCAATCCCTGATCACTAGCTTGCAATCCAAATGTCTTCATGGCCTCTTCCTATTCTGTTAACTTTTCCTGTAATTATTTGCTCCTATAACCTTGTGCCAGCTTCTTCCAGTAAACTCCAGCTCCCTCTTGCCTATTGTCTGTACCCCTAATTACAGTCACCCCTATCAGCAGAATCTCCTTTCTCCATTCCCATGTTGGTTTAGTTCCTAGTATACCTTCTGTTACATCATGAATATAATATTCTGTATGACTGCTGATATTCTTTTTAAAGATCTGCATCCAAAATTCCATTCTTTCTTTATTTCTCGAATTAACCTCTTGCTTCATAATTATCCCTTTGCACTTTGAAATGGAACTTTCTGTTTGTGTTACATATAAGAGCCTTAACTGGGTAGCTCTAAAATATCCCTTGAAATGAGGTAACCCTAAATTTCCTTGTTCTGTTGGGTGGATCAACTTATCCCACTTCACTCTTGCCATATCCCCCAGCAAATAAAATCCTTTAACTCTTTATTAATTACTATCCACAACTTTTCCTCTGGTTGATAAAAATATACCTGACCTGTGTATAAAATTAAAGGGACTAAAACATTTTTACTTCTGATATCTTGCAGTCTGTATCCATAAGCAAGATCTTACAGTTTCGCAGTTTTTGTAATATCTATTGTTTAGTCTCTTCTCACATATCCCTAGCTGCCATAACAGAATCCTTTTTAATTCATACTCCTAAATACTTCATCTTATCATGTCCTCACTTTTTTGTGGCAAATATGGAAAATAATCTTAAATTATTTTTCATAAAATCCTGGTTTTAAGGGTTCAAATCCATACAGGTTCCTGATGCAAGATAAAGCTGATTAAACATCAGAAATATACATTTCCAGTATTTGTTTCAAAATATGCCCTTTGTTGATTGTTTGCACATTGTGCTCTGTTGACTGGCAGCGGTAAGTAGTACTGAACAACAGTTCACTGCACAAGGTAAAAACTGACAAATTTAATTTGGAATGCCGTCAAGAGCACAATTGAGATTTGCACTAGTATGATTTCCACAGCACTCCAGATAGTATTGATTGAAGAAATTCAAGTTGTTATACACGTATCTTTGTGGCATAATATATAAATGTATTCAGCTGAGAGAAACTGTACAGGTGATGCAGGGTTCAAAACCTGTTCACAGATAATTTTACTGAGGGAGGCCATAATCAGTCTTGACACATTTTGGAGTATGAATGTGTTGAGGTGGAAAATTCAAGTAAGGTCAGTATTGACTAAAAGTGGCAGGCATATATGATTTTTTTTAAACAGTGTCAACATTAACTGTGTGTGTTGTGTGAAAAATGAAAGCATTTCTATTGTTACATGTTCCCCTTTCTATTTCCATGGCATTACCTAAAGTCCTGCTATTGTGACTCATATGTGGTAGTAGTGATGTGAGAAGGCTGAATGTGTCAATGTAATGCAGTAGTAGCTCTGCTTATTCCTAGATATACACTGCAATTCATTTTATGTTCCTTTAAATTGTTCCCCAAAACAATTCTTGTGAATAATTTCGATAAATATTGCCGTCTGCATTTGTGCACCACTTGACAACATGAAATGAATTTTCATGGTATAATGAAAAAAGTGAAACATTTAGTTTAGGCTGCCTTGTGTAGCACAAGCCAGCCCAGCTGCATTGCAAGGCCATCAACACTCTGCATAGTAGTCAGTGAAGAGAATATACCTGTTAGGCAACTTTCTGTGTAGCACAAGGTGTGAGTGCGGTTAGCTAAGAAAAAAAAAGGACAGCTGCTGCATGGTTTGAGTCCACTTAACTGATAATTTTACAGAGTTACAGAGGGTGGTCTAAATACATATTTAATCACATTTTGTGATACCATTGTGTTGCTGTTGTTTAAAAATTAAATATTTTCCCTATTGCTAGCAACATATGACCTGTTGTTTGTCCACTATCATATTATTTGTCATTCACTACGTCTGATAATTTGTTCCAATAGTACATTTTTGATGTTGCAATGAGATGTGACAAGGATGAATGTGTCATTTGAATGGACTTCTTGTTTTGTTCATTGCTACATATACCTATTCTTCTTCTTCTTTCGGCTGCTCCCGTTAGGGGTCGCCATAGCAGATCAACTGTTTCCATTTCTTCCTGTCCTCTGCATCTTGCTCTGTCACACTAACCACCTGCATGTCCTCTTACCACATCCATAAACCTTATCTTATGCCTTCCTCTTTTCCTGTTACTTGGCAGCTTCATCCTTAGCATCTTTTTCCCAACATACTCTGCATCCCTCCTCAGCACATGTCCAAACCAACATAATCTTGCCTCTCTGGCTTTGTCTCCAAACCTTCTAACCTGGGCTGACTTATTCCTAATCCTGTCCATCCTCGTCACACCCACTGCAAATCTTAACATCTTCAACTCTGCCACCTCAAGCTCTGACTCCTGCCTTTTTGTCAATGCCACTGTCTCCAACTCATATAACATAGCTGGTCTCACTACCCTCCTGTAGACCTTCCCTTTCATTCTTACTGGTACTCGTCTGTCACAAATCACTCCTGACACTCTTCTCCACCCACTCCATCCTGCTTGCACTCTCTTCTTCACCTCTCTTCCACACTCACCGTTACTCTGTACTGTTGATCCTAAGTACTTAAACTCATCCACCTTCGCCACCTCTCCTCCCTGCATCCTCACCATTCCTCTACCCTCCCTCTCATTCACACACATATATTCTGTCTTAGTCCTGCTGACCTTCATTCCTCTTCTCTCTAGAGCATATCTCCATCTCTCCAGGGTCTCCTCCACCTGTTCCCTACTCTCATTAAAGATCACAATGTCATCTGCAAACATCATAGTCCACGGGGACTCCTGTCTGATCTTGTCTGTCAACCTGTCCATCACCATTGCAAATAAGAAAGGGCTCAGAGCTGATCCTTGATGTAATCCCACCTCCACCTTAAACGCATCCATCACTCCCACCGCAGACCTCACCACTGTCACACTACCCTCATACATATCCTGTGCCACACTTACATACTTCTCTGACACTCCCGACTTCCTCATACAATACCACAACTCCTCTCTAGGCACCCTGTCATATGCTTTCTCTAAATCCACAAAGACACAATGCAATTCCTTCTGACCTTCTCTGTACTTCTCCATCAACACTCTCAGAACAAACATCGCATCTGTAGTGCTCTTTCCTGGCATGAAACCATACTGCTGATCACTAATCATCACCTCCCTTCTTAACCTAGCTTCCACTACTCTTTCCCATAACTTCATGCTGTGACTGATCAATTTAATCCCTCTGTAGTTACTACAGCTCTGCACATCACCCTTATTCTTAGAAATTGGTACCAAAACACTTTTTCTCCATTCCTCAGGCATCCTCTCACTTTCCAAGATTTCATTAAATAATCTAGTTAAAAACTCCTCTGCCATTTCACCTAAACACCTCCATGCTTCCACAGGTATGTCATCTGGACCAACAGCCTTTCTGTTCTTCATCCTCTTCATAGCTATCCTTACTTCCTCCTTGCTAATCCACTGCACTTCATGATTCACTATCCGCACATCATCCAACCTTCTCTACCTCTCATTCTCTTCATTCATCATATACCTATTGATACATATGCTACATATACCTATTGATTGCATTGAATTTACTGTCTTCTTTTTTTCTCTATCATATATTTTATTCTAATGCCTTTTCCATTTGCTCTCCACTCAAGGGAATGCAGAAAAAAAGTGAAAATTTTAATTTAGGCTGCCTTATGTAGCACAAATATACCTGGCTTGGTGTGCGGCCCTCAGCACAGTGGATAGTAATGACTGCAGAGAATGCACCTGACAGATGTCTGAAACTCTGAAGTATATCTCCATTCATTCTGAAATTAGTACATCTTTAATTTCCATGCTTAAAGGTCAATTTCCTGTGGCAATGTCAGTTAATAATCTAAATTTTAATTTTTGCATGCTTTATCCCATGGATTCAATTTTCACCTGGTGCAAAAATATTTTAACATTGTGCAAGCCCCATCACAATATGTCACAATTCATTCTCTTTCTCCTTAGAAAATGCATGGATTAAAAGCCATGGCATTCAGCCTGCCACTGTTGAATACTGTAACTGGTGTCAAAAGCCTGAGCATCACACGTCAAAGTTCAATACCATGTTTCATACATTTATTGCTGTACGATGTAAGTAGTACCAGTGCGTCTGCCAAGGAATCCATCTGCTTTCAATTGTGCAAATGCAATTGGCAAGGCTGTGCATCTTTGTGGACAACCAGTTACCTACGAGATCTGAACTGGGTGCCAGTTCAAATATATCTTGTTAGCTTGACTTTTGCAGACGTGGCTGGTGATGGAGAGAACGCTGCTAAATTTAGACCACAAATGTGGGGTGTTGATGAGTTCAATATATTTGTGGCATTTCCTGTGAAGCTCTACAGCTGTAGGCTGCTGCAGGGGCATTATACCAGGTCTCAGTATAAGGCTGAGGTTTGGAATAGCTTAGCCAAGACTGTCTCCAGTGGAACTGGCATTCCATGCACTGGGGTCAATGTTGTCACCACTATAGTGACCTTAAGAAATACAAACAGGACATCCTAAGTCAATGAGAGGCTGAATGTAGACCTGCAAACCCCCTCAGTTGTGTAAGTATCCTGCACATAACTTTTCTATGATATGGTATTAATTATCTAGCCAGCCAGTTCAATTATTCTTTAGGATTTCATATGTGTTTTTTTTTTTCTTTTTGTACTGTACAGCTGCAGACCATGAGGCACACCAGGAGAGATTAACTTGTCTTAGAGAGGCATGGACTAAATATGACTCAGGTCAAAATTCAATCCAGAAAATTATTTTCAGTCCCTCAATCACTAGCATCTTGAGCAGGCATACCTTAATCTTGATAACAAACATGTATGTTTGCCCCAGTAACTTTTTCTGCTTGCATTAAGCAATGAGAGCACCAGCTTAACTGTGTGTGGGTTCAATACCAGAAGCAGCAATTATTTTTTATTACAGGACAGTACTTCTGAAATATTAACATTAATAATCTGTTAGGAACAATTCAAATATGGTAATTACAATTACTACATCTGAATGCATATATCCTACCCAGCATAGTGAGTTAAAGGCTGCTCTTAGACCTCCGTTGCTTTTTACAAGGTGTCTCGCTAAGTTAAAGGAGTTTAACATAGCGAGACAGCTTTAAAAAAAGCAATGGAGAATCTCCGTTACTTTTTTTAAAGCTGTCTCGCTATGTTAAACCCATTTAACATAGTGAGACAGCTTTTAAAAAAGCAACAGAGAAAGCAAGATCTCTATTGCTTTTTATAAAGTGTCTCGCTAAGTTAAAGGAGTTTAACATAGCGAGACACCTTTAAAAAAAGCAACGGAGATAGGAAGATCTTTGTTACTTTTTTTAAAGCTGTCTCGCTGTGTTAAACTCGTTTAACACAGCGAGACAGTGTGTAAAAAGCAACGGAGATCTTGCGTTCTCCGTTGCTGTAAAAAAAGAGTTATACTAATGGAAAAAGTCTGGGCGACCTTTTTCCATTAGTATAATTCTGATTTACAATGTGCATGCTGACCAATCAGCATGCACGTTTTGGAATATTAATGGGAGGTCATTGTATAATAGTGATCTTCCAACACCCTCTTGCAAATTCCTGTATTCTTTCCCCTGTGTCTTATCATCTGCTTTCCAACCCCATTTTCACCACTGTCTTATCAATACCTTTTTCACATGTTTAATATTGTCATAAAATAGATTCACACACAACACACATAGCCAGAAATGCCCCATGGCAAAGGCTTCACTTTATGTCCTCAGTGTTTGCATGGAGGTTAGCATAATGCAATAATGCTAAGTGATGGTAAATGCTATTTAGCATCTTATTGTAAAAGCTGATGATTTCCATGTAATCTGCAGTGATCCAGTTATTTTCATGCAAATGTGTTTAAATCCACTGTGCTGTAAGAATACAGAGTAAAGGCAGACTAAAGGCAGTACTGTGAAACAGTTAATTTACAGTTCTTAGGCTACCAGATGTATTAAAGTAAGAGTTACTATGTGGCATGTTGAGATTATTACTCTGTAGAGTTATGTTTTTGCATAGTGTCATAGATTTGATTACAGCTGTAGATGAATTTATTTAATGATATTTTATATTATTTTCATATATTTAACTGCAAGTGTCTGTATTTCTCTCCATATACATTTCATTTACATACCATTTGAATACTAAAGCAAGACATCATTTGCAAAAACACTGTGACACCAACAGGAAAAGTTATTAAGCCAGCCTTATCCTGCTTATGTCTGCAGTTTTTTTTGGATTCTCCTACCCCTAATTTGTCCCTATAGTAAGTTCTTTATGGTACAGCGCATGACAGATTAATGATGATTTAATAAGTACAGTAACACACCATACAGTTCCTACACATTCCACAAACCATATTGTTGCTATTCCTGTTTGCATCCATCTCTGTCTCTCTCTGTTCACCCCGTCTTCAGTACGTTCTCACTGTGCTTCAATTATGCTATTTAAATGCTGTGAAGTAGCAATTCCTTTGTGGTGTGATGAGATAATGCTTACATGTATAGACAGATTTTTGACTATTTTCAAGGGTTTTAATCTAGTCATTAGCTTAGCATTATTGACTGCCTTGGTACACTATTTTATGTGTAACTGTTGGCTACATATTGTTATGAACCACCATTATCCTTCTTCTGTCACAACCTACTTTGTCCCTCCCTTCATCTCACATTATCAACATATCTTCTGTCTTCTGTGTCATTATTCTTCCACCTCTGTGTTTGCACAATTCCCTTCATCTCACATTATCAACATATCCTCCACCTTCTGAAGTCCCTCTCTCTCGACAATCCTGCTATGAACTGGTTTACATCTTACCTGGAAAACTGAAAACAAGCAGTTCTCTGGCAACACCATCTTTCAGACCTCCTTCCCACCTCCCTAGGTGTCCCTCAGGGCTCCATTTTAGGACCACTATTGTTTTCCATTTTCATAAATGACCTTCATCTTTCTACTCCACTCTCTACCTGCATTCTATATGCAGATTACTCTACCATAATTTGTTCTGGCACATCCCAAACTGAACTTCATTCTCTCACACAAAAAGCATTCACCACTATAGAACAATGGTTCTCCAACCACTGTCTTCTCCTTAACCCAAAAAAAAAAAAAAAACTTTTGCTCTTTACACCCTCTTATCTGTCCCCCCCTCTTCATTTCACACTCACATCCAGTAATGGTACCCTTATTTCTCCAGACCCCACCACCAAACTCCTAGGAATTACAATTGACAATCAACTAAAGTTTGACATTCACATAAATACCACAATAAAAACTATTAACAGAAAACTCGGATCCCTCTATAGAATCAAACCTTTCCTTACACCTGAAGCCAGGACCACAATAGCTAGAACTCACTTAATCTCTACCCTGTTATATGCTTCTCCCATATATACCAATCTTTCTAAAAATAATCTTAACAAACTAGCTAGATCATATAACAATATTGCCAGATTTGCTACAAACTCTCCTTACAGGACTCATCACTGCCAGAACCTAAAACAACTAGGCTGGCTTGAATTACCTCACCAATTATAATTTAACAAACTTATAATTGCCCACAAAGCCATATACCAACCCAACAACACCCCAATTCTTTCTACCCTCATAAGGTCATATAATAACCTGAGGAATCTACGTTCCTTATCATATAACTTAGCAGGCAACTCCATATTCTCTAACTCAGTTGGTAAAATATGGAATCAATTACCACAAGACCTTACAACCCTAACCTCTCTGCCACTATTTAAAACTAACCTAAAACATTTCCTCTCTAACCACGGGTTATGCTCTTGTACCAACCCTGACTAACTATTATTCTCTAATTACCTGTTTCACTCAAAACAAAATATTCTGAACTATAAACCTCTTTATGCAACTCTCCATAGACTAACCTTTCTTTCTTAATTTCTAACACTGTCACTCCTGAGTACTACTTTCCATGCTTGACTCTTTAAGTCACTAGTTAACGGTACTTTCTTGTAAATTTTGTATTTGGATTTGTAAATTTTTACAAATTACAATTTGTAAATTGTAAATTTTTTTAATCTGATGATGTAACATTCTATATTAATGCCTTTCTCTAATAGTTGTTATATATTTTTCTGTCTGTTTTTTTTACTGGAGCTTTTCTCCCCGGGCCTCCACTGAAAATGGACATGTATCCAGTTGGATTAGCCTGGTCAACAAATGTAAAATAAAATAAAAAAAAAAATAAAAATAAATAAATATCTTCTGTCTTCTGTATCATTATTCTTCCACCTCTGTGTTTGCAGAATTCCTGGCACCGATCAACAAATGCAACAAAGGCTAAATGCAAGTGCACAGCTTGTGGCAATATCCTGTGACTTTATTGCTTTGCTGCAGTACTCTGTCATACTTCATACCACTGTGCTTAGCTATGTTTATTCAGTTTCATGTACTTTTCAACAAGCTGATGAGTTGAATGTACAGATTACAGTGGTCAATGCAGGAATGTGGATGGAAACATACATTCAGATTTGTTGAAAACTGCTGTCAAATGTTAACTGTCAGAAGAATGACTTCCCACATGGTGTGCTTAGATAATACTCAGATATAAATGCTTTTATTGAAATTCTTTAAAGGATTGAATCCAGATGGATGAAAATATGTTTCAGAATGTCTTGTCTGACTCCTCTGGCTATAAATGTTGGCTACATGATTCCTTAACACATCATTATTCTGTTGCTATAGTGATGTGCCTGTTACATATTGTGAAGCCTGTCTTTTACAGATCTTTGCATGAAAGTTGACACAGAGCAGCATAGAGTAATGCTAAT
This sequence comes from Protopterus annectens, assembly GCF_019279795.1. Taxonomy (NCBI): domain Eukaryota; kingdom Metazoa; phylum Chordata; order Ceratodontiformes; family Protopteridae; genus Protopterus; species Protopterus annectens. The sequence continues at coordinate 158,013,007 of NC_056746.1, read as the reverse complement.
TCCCATTCTAAGTTCAACGCTTCAAGATATGATTAAGCATGCACTAATATTTTGCCATCAGCAGCATAATTCAATTCAGGTTGGTAGCTCTGGTCTCAAAGAGTAAAAATAAAAAAAAATGGAAATTAAATAATTATTGCTTTAGGATGAATAATGTTTCTATGACTTTGTCAACAGGTTATCTTGATTTCAGAATGATTTGAATGAATTAAATCAGTCAGTTAATGTATGTTTGCTCTCCAATAGTTAGACCTGGAACTGTGTTGCAAGTTTGGTTAACCTAGTCACACATAATCCATCACTGTTATTCTGCAGTGCACTGTCCTATGTAGGAGTTGTATGCTTGGCTTGTTAATGCACATTTTGCAAGTATGAGGCAAGACAAGTGTACAGTCATCTTGGCATGAAGTGGCACAAAAGTTTAATTGATAATCCACTGGTTTACAACTTTTAATTTCTTTGGCATGCCATACTGTGAAACAGGTAAATGTCCCTCACAGTAATGCAATGTACATGAAGGACAGCATCTACATCTTGTAGAGAAGTGTGTAGTTACATGGAACAATCATATTGATGTTGCAATGTCCTGGGACACATATGCATCTTTTCCACAACCTGTGCTGCACAGTACCAAATGTTCCACACAATGGATTTCCAGCAAGTACAAATGTTCTTTTTCAGATCCTTAAAGTCAGACTTCTCCTGTGGCACTTGTGAATAATACTGTACTTTCTAGATTGTATAATTAGATAAGTAGGAGGTTTGATGCTCAATGTAGGAAATGTGTGTGTGTGTGTGTGTGTGTGTGTGTGTGTGTGTGTGTGTGTGTGTGTGTGTGTGTGTGTGTGTGTGTGTGTGTGTGTGTGTAATGCATATTGCTGTACCCACTACATATGAGAATACATTTAACTGTGCACCCAACTCTCTTATCCCACTTTTTAAGGAAACATCCTCTCTGTAACACATAGATGAAGTCATCCAGTCAATACTGCACTGTCTCTCTCCCCCCTTACAATTTAGACTTTTCTTGTGGTATTTGCTACTAATACTGTACTCTCTAGATTGTGTAAATAGATATGTAGGAGGTACGATGCTAAACATTGGAAACTTTTTTTTGTGTGCAATGCTTGTTGCTATGTCCACTTCCCAAGGGGACAGTACATTTAACTTTGAACACACCTACCTTATCCCACTTTTTACAGAAACATCCCCTCTGCAACACACTGATGAGGTTATCTGGTCAAAAGTGTATTCTGTCCCCTTAAAAATCAGACTTCTCCTGTGTTGCTTGCGACTAATACTGTGCTTTCTAGATTATGTAAATAGATTAGTAGGAGGTTTGATGCTTAGTGTGAAGACCTTGTGTTCATGTGTATACAATACTTTATGCTGTATCCACTTCCCCTGAGGGAAACTCATTTTACTTTACATACAACTCCCGTATCCCACTTTTGACATGAACATCCTCTCTGTAACATGTTTATGAGGCCATCCTGTCAATCTTGCACTCTCTCCCCTTAAGAGTCAGACTTCTCCTGTGGTTCTTGTGACTAATACTGTGCTATCTACATTGTGCAACAAGATAAGTCGGAGGTTTGCTGCTCAATATGGGAAACTTGTGTGGGGGGGTATAGAGTCAGGTGAGCATGTCCTCCACCACAGCTGTGCTTAATCAAATTCTACTCTACAAAAACATTTTAAACTGATAGATGACTCCACCATCCCCTTATCCCTCATTTCACAACCGGATCTTCTGTGCAACACACTGATGAGGTCACTCTAAGTACACTGCCACACTTTAAAAGTCAGACTTCTCCTGTGGCACTTGTGCTTCTCACACTGTTTTCTAGACTGTAAATAGATATGTAGAAGGTTCAAATACAGCAGTGACTACCTTTTACAAATGTATGTGTGTGACTGTAAATGAGTTCAGGATTGGTTTACACACATTTGTGATGGCAACCCCAGATGGCTGTACAAGTCATTTTACCACACACATCTCCTTGGCAATACACTGCTGATGTCATCCCTTCATAGATGCTTTATACATCACTTATACTCAGTATTCTCTTGTGCTGCTGGCAGCTGATAGTTTGCTGTATAGCTTGTGTAGTTAGATAAGTCAGTGGTTCAAGTCCATCCCTGCTTAAATAGTGTGACAGTGATTGCTATCATATACTGCTAGATACCTCACAACCACCTTTATGTACACTTCCACTAATGAGATGGATATATAGTGGCACAGTATTACTCTTGAAAATCCTACCATCCCCAGAGAAAATACGTTTTTGGCCATACAGTGCTTACATAATGCTACCATTACTGGAGTATCTCACAGTTGTAGTGCAAATTCTCCTGTGGTGCATGACTTTGATAGTGTGCTTTGTATATTATGTAACTACATAGGTAGGAGGTTTGAGTCCAGCTGTGAGTGCATCTTTCACCCTCATACTGTATAGACTACTCTTGAAATACATATATGATGTGTAGCTGTACAGTGTTACTATTCCCTTCAACCACTTGACCACTTTTTAGCATAAACATCCAGCTAATCAACAGTGGTGATGTCACCATTCAACTGTGCATAGTCCCAGTTGTATCACAATATTCCATGTGGCACTTGCAATTCAGACACTAATCTAAAGTTTGTGATCTTAGGTAGTTAGTTCAAAACCAGCCATTACTGCTCAGACTATGTTGTGTCAGCTTTATTGTGACTGTACATGTCGCTAACACTGTTGTCAAATGCATCTGCTGTGTACATGTATAAATAGTAATTCCTCTTACAAAGGTATGACAATTTCTCACATAACAATGCTTTTATTTAGCGTAATGGTGTCATGTGATTACATTTTCCTTACATAACACATGTAGAAAAATTCATCCTCTGGCACAATTGAATGAGATAATATTCTGTATATAGTTGTCTTTGCACAGCAGTTACAGGTACACATTCTTTTTAGCAATAACATGATGTAAGGCCGTGACATACCAACATATCTCACTACTGTGGAGAAACATTTACTGTGGTGCATTTATTCTCTACAATATCATATTTTTTTCTGCTGTCAAATGTTCAGGTGTTCAACAACTACATTGAATGACTGTTAGCATTGTGTGCCTTATACTGTAAGGCATGAATAGCATCCACCACAGTTATAATGTGTATATTTGCAGTGGGAGAGACCTCCACCACAGTTATAATGTATATATTTATAGTGGGAGAGGCCTCCACCACATTTATAATGTGTATATTTACAGTGGGAGAGGCCTCCAACACAGTTATAATGTGTATATTTACAGTGGGAGAGGCCTCCACCACAGTTATAATGTGTACATTTACAGTGGGAGAGGCCTCCACCACAGTTATAATGTGTATATTTACAGTGGAAGAGGCCTCCACCACAGTTATAATGTGTCCATTTACAGTGGGAGAGGCCTCCACCACAGTTATAATTTCTCCATTTACAGTGGGGGAGGCCTCCACACAGTTATAATGTGTATATTTACAGTGGGAGAGGCTCCACCACAGTTATAATGTGTATATTTACAGTGGGAAAGGCCCCCACCACAGTTATAGTGTGTATATTTACAGTGGGAGAGGCCTCAACCACAGTTATAATGTGTATATTTATAGTGGGAGAGGCCTCCACCACAGTTATAATTTGTATATTTACAGTGGGAGAGGCCTTCACCACAGTTATAAGGTATATATTTACAGTGGGAGAGGCCTCCACCATAGTTATAATGTGTATATTTACAGTGGGAGAGGCCTCCACCACAGTTATAATGTGTATATTTACAGTGGGAGAGGCCTCCACTACAGTTATAATGTGTATATTTACAGTGGAAGAGGCCTCCACCACAGTTATAATGCGTATATTTACAGTGGGAGAGGCCTCCATCACAGTTATTATGTGTATATTTACAGTGGGAGAGGCCTCCAACACAGTTATAATGTGTATGTTTACAATGGGAGAGGCCTCCACCACAGTTATAATGTGCATATTTACAGTGGGAGAGGCCTCCACTACAGTTATAATTTGTATATTTACAGTGGGAGAGGCCTCCACCACAGTTATAATGTGCATATTTACAGTGGGAGAGGCCTCCACCATCCCTTTTATCTCAAACAGATTGTTTATAACACATAAATCTGATGTAATAACTTAGCATATGTGGAGTGTTACAGTTGTGTTAAGACTTCCACTCTGGCATTTATGGTGCATCCACATCATTAATC